>NC_081414.1:191547487-191814987 GCF_030272615.1 Cryptomeria japonica | reverse complement strand
AATAAATGTAGTAAATAAATGAGAGGATTAGTAAATCTATTAATTTTATTAATTTACGTAAACAATATTTAATGTTTTTCAATTAAGAATACTATAACTCTAAATCATAAATTATACTTAAATATTAGTAAAGAAAATTTAAGTATTTACTGTAGGAAAAGAGACAGAAGTGACAAGAATTTTTACTTATATTACATTAATATTTATTCAATAAAATGATCTTAGTTATCAGAAAATCAAATGGCCTGGTGGTATTATCATTTTCGGGCTTAAATCTAAAAACATTTACTCCATCATTAACAACAATAATGACATTATCAAGCACATTAATGATACTTGGTATGTTAATTTGGATGTTCATTCTTGGAATAAGATTTTTGACAATCTCAGGAAAAGTTCTATAGATCCTAAAATCAAATTCTTTAAATGGTTACTTATTCTTAATAAACTTCCTATTAGGAATTACTTCTTTGAGACTAACATGTGGAGCATTTGCAGAACCCCGGAAATGGGAAGACATATATTCTTTGAGTGCTCTTTTGCTAAAGAGGTTTGGTTGATGTTTGGTATTTCTATCCCTGCTTCCTTCAATATTCTTGAAGTTATTACTGGCCTTATTTTTAATATTAAAAAAGATGTTAATATGTTCTGGGATATTCTCTCAGCTAACATTTTGTGGCAAATTTGGAAGTGCAGAAATGAAGAAAGATTTCAAAATGTCCCCAAATTGCTTACTGAGTCTTTTCAAAGTCTCACTTATTTCAATTTTTTTTCGCAAATTCAAATTACTATGACGGTTAACAAAGCTAAGTTCAAAAGGTTGCTTAGGGATGGACATGCTACGTTCTTTACTAACGAAGTTAAGAATGGATACTTCTGGAGGCTGCACCTAGACAATATCGGCAATTTCAACCTTACTTTTGATTGCATTTGCAAGGAAATTAAAAGAAACCCTCAGTGTACACTACTGGAGAGATGTTATACATGCGGAAGCAAATCCAAGATCAAAAGAACTTGGTTTGGATGGAAGGTGCTTTGGGGTGGAGTCTTTTGAAGATGTGTTGCATTAGATGTTGTTTTCTGCTCTAGTCCAGTTTTTGTATCAGTCTGGTTGTGCATAGCATTCGTCTTTTTTGTTGTGTGAGGCTTGTCCTCTGATACTTTGATTCTCGGTGGTATTTGTTGACTTTGTGATCTCCTTATTCTTAATAAACAATAAAATGATCTTCAATCTTAAGCATAATCTAATATTTGTATTATAAAAATGTTAATTTTATATTATTATTGTTAAAATTATTTGATTATTATTTTTTATTATTCTAATTACTAATATATTATATTGTTGACTTATTATATTAATATCAATATTAACACTTTAATTAATAGAATACATAATTTTTAAAGATTATATTACTATTTTATAATTTATATGACTGCATTAATAATTTTTTATACTATATTAGGTTATTATTCTATTATTGTTTTAAAATCTTATTATATAAATTTTTTTAATAGTATTAAATCAGGTGGAGCATAATGCTAACCTAACCAACCAAGAGCTATTTATAAATTACTTAAAAAGTAAAAGATTTGTTACCTTGTAATGGTAACTACATAGATTTTCAATATTAATTAATGATCAATAATTTGAAAATAAAATAAAACTTTAAAAGATTTAAAGATTTATATACAAATTCTAAATAATTTGAAAATAAAATTAAAACATACTAAATATTATTTTAATGTATCTAAAAATTTGCCTAAAAAAATTAATGTAGAAAGTGGATCCAAGAAATCCGGTAATAAGATGCAAATTGTTTGAGCCAATTAGATTGAGGAAATTTTTTTCTATAATTTGGAAACTTAAAAATCATATAGCTTAACTATTTAAAAATTGAAAAAAAAAACATCAAATGAAAAAATTCATAAATATAATTGGTGGAAAAGAAATTCAATAATAACGAGTTAATGAAAATTGGATGCAACCAATTGCAATAGTACTAGCCTAACGACAAGTATTAATGAGATAGAGAATGTACTTTTGATAAATATTATAATTTTTTATTTTTATTTTTAAAAAGCCTTGGATTTTATAGTAAACAAAAAGTTAAAACAATAAAAATAGTGAGTTAACACAGCCACATAAGTGGACTGTACAACCAAATATTATAAATTTTGTGAGCATCTTTTCTTATTACAGTAGTATTTTAGTATATTTTAAAAATGAATCTTTAAAAGAGGCAAATAAATATTAATATGAATTAATTATATAATTTTAAAATAAATTTTATTAATATAAATTAGTATATTTATTTTTAAAAGAATTATTAAAAATGTATTAAAAAAAATATTTGTAGAGGTGTTTATTCAACTTTTCTTTAATTTGATTTTTTTTGCTTGTATTGTGTGGATGAGACTTTGAAGTTCTTTATAGTTCATTATGAAATTCATTGAAGTGACTCAAATTTTCAAACATCTAAGGTGTGGGTTCATTTCGAGAGTTTGGGGTTCAAGTTTATGATTCCCAAGAATGTCTCATTTTGTAAACTATATTGATCTTTCAAAATCCTATTAATGTGTTTGCAATGCTCTGTTAATTTGAGACTAATATTCTCGTCAATAAGTGAAAAATGGTTTTGATGGGATCTTGTATGTTTTTAGGAAATATAGAATTTTATTTCCTTTAAATTTTTCTCAGTTATTTTGTTTATTGTAGCAAAATAGGGATATGCTTGAGTTCTTAGTCAAACTATGGAGCTTTTTGGTACTTAAAGAAACTATTTCTGTGCCAATTTTACAAATAGGTACTTTTAGAAAGATTTGTTCATGTATGAACTATATAATTTGTATTAAATGATTAAATGTGGGGAACCTTAGCTTATCATTTCAATATATCAATGTTTCTTCGTAACATTGTTTTTTTTAACATAATGTATCTCTTGATTTATGAAAATTATATTCCAATTTGTACTATTTCATAAAACTCCATCTACAATGAAACTTTTGTTCATATGATCATAATCATTTATTATGATCTTTATAAAGGCATCAAAAAATTTGTTCATATGATCATAATCATTTATTATGAGCTTTATAAAGGCATCAAAAGAGTCTTATTTCATAACAAAACATGTTTAACTTTAATTTAATAGTAATTTAGATCTCAAATAATACAATAAATCATAGAAACTATGTCCAAAATTTCAAAAAGTTAAATGACTTTTTAAAATTATTTTACTTTCTCTATAAATATTATTTTTAGTATCTATAGGGTTTATGAAAAGTAAGTAGATAGATAAGATAAAACATAAATATTATTTATTTAAAAAAAATAAAACTAAAAAAATCTTTTATCTAAATAACAATAAAATAAATAATGTAAAAAAAATGAAATTAGTATAATTATCTTTAATCTTTTTAAGAAAACCTATATATAACATAATTTTATTAATTAAATAAGATAGTTCAAACCTAAAATTTTAAAAAGTGTATTTAGTATATCTATATATTTTTTTTGATTGCTAAACGTCAGAGCTAGAGAAGTTTATATTAAAATTAATACTCCAGTTACATAGATAATATGAGAGGCCTTACGACAAAGAAACCAAAATAGACAAGGGATGGAATCCCCAAACAAACAAAAATCATTCCTTAAAAAAAAATAGGAATGAGCTTCAAGCAATTCAACAACATCCTAACTTCCTCGACAGTTTAAGAGTATAAGCATGCAATATCAACCTTTTTGCCTTAAAGTCTACAAGTATGGACATTGATACTACATGAAAGTCTTTAAAACTAAACAAAATTCACATCTAAAATAAAATAAAATTATATCTGCTAAAGCCTTGCTTCAAATGCCAACCCTACGCTTGAACTCCAGATCGGGCATGACCCCTTCCTTGTGGATGTCCCCTGCGACTACCAAAAACAACTGACTGCCCACAACCCCTTCCTTCTTGAGAAACATCACTACTCCCACCTCTTACATGCAAACCGCCATGCTCAATTTTTGGAGGGAGGAATCCATTTAATCTGGCGAAATCTTTGAATTCATCTTCCTTGCCATGATCCTCAGGATTATCACCCAATAATTTCCATTTAAGAAACCTAACAGGCAAGGATATGAAGGACCTATGATGCATTAAAGAAAGGAATTTAAGGTCAAGGAGAAAAGGGTAATAATTGATAGTTTCTCCCTGAATTGAGAGATGATCAAGACCAAGGTCAACGAGGCACTCAAGGCTAAACTAAAGGTGATGAAGAAAGGAAAAGGGCCAAGTGAGGATACTGATGAAGAAGGGTAGCAAGATGATGAAGAAGAAGAACCCAAAAGGTAGGAGCCGGAGATACCTTCTGATCAAAGACCATTCATTGAAGTCTTAAAGACAATAGGCAAAGACTCTTTTGAAGCCAAGATGGAGATTCCTACCTATAGTGGGAAGATGAATGTTGAAGAACTTGTAGATTGGATAGATGCCTTGAATAATTATTTTGAGTACAAGGAAGTGGGTGAGAAGAAGAAAGTGAAGTTTGCAAAGATTAAACTAAAGGGCGTTGCCTTAACCTGGTGGAACTATAATCAAGGTGAAAAGGTGAAGATGGGAAAGAGTATGATTCATTCTTAGGAAATGATGGTGTCCAAACTCAAGGCCCAATTCATGCCTCCTGGTTATGAAGTGTGGCTAAATAGGAGAATGCAAAAATTGAAGCAAAAGGATTTGGATGTGGCTTCCTACATAGAGGAATTCCACAAATTGAGTTTGAGATTAGGGCACCATGAATGTAGTGTCCCTCCTAGACTTACATTTTGATTCATGTTTCAATAGACTTATCTAGACTTATGATGATGGTTATGAATTTATTTCTATGTAGAAGACATTTATGATGCTATACATACATGTGTTATATTGATGACTTTTGATGATCTATGTGATGGATGATATGTTATTATTATTCGATGGATGATATTTCTTGATGGACTTATATGTATTCGAGACTCCTATGTGATTTATGATTTTATGATATATGACGATGATACTAACCCTGTTTCATGATGATGATTTTATAAGATGTGTTTGTATTGGGTGTCTGTCTTTGTGAAAGGGATAATTCCTTATCACTCATCACAAGCATGAAAAGGTGTTGCAATTCTCTTTCACTTTCCTACTACTAAGATGTTGTATATATATATATATATGTTCTTTTGCATTCATCAGTGGATATAGGATTGCAGGTACCAAACATTGACTCCACCTGGTCTCACAAGTCAGAGCATGTCCTAATCCCAATGAGAGTTGTTGGAGATGACTTGGTTTTCCCTCACCTATTCATGGTCTAGTATGTTCACCTTGTTAGTCTTGTTGGGTGTAAGTGTTGTCCAGTCTTGAGTCGGTATGTTGTTCTATCTATGTGCAGTTGGTTAGGTGTGTGTATGGTTTATCATGGATTGGATTAATTATGCTATGGTTGGATAATGTTTATTTAATTAATTAATTAATGTTGAGTAATAATTAATAAAGTTATAATTAATCAATTAATTAATGAATATTTGATTTATTGTTATTGAATTTATTAATGATTTATTTATTAATTAATTGGTTTTATTTTGGATTTAATTGATTTATTGACTATTGTTTTATTTAATTAATTTTATCCTTTGATTTTATTTATTGATGATTGATTTCTTTTAATTTATTTTAGATATAGTTGTTAAGTTGATTTTGATTAATTAATAATTATAAAAGTATAAAGCCTATTTCTATTTCTACACTCTTAAAAAGTAATAATATTATTATTTTGCTTTTAGTATGCTTTGGAGGTGTAAAAATAAAATAAATTTGATTTTACCTACCCTCCAAATTGATTGGGTGAATTTGGAATAATAGGTAAGAAATATAATAAAATATTCTTACCTTGGAACTATACAAGATAGGTAAGAAATATTGATTTTTGGATTATTTTGATTGGTTGGTATTTTTGCATAGTTTGCTGTGTATTTTCTATTTATTTGAAATTTTTGGATGGCTATCGGGTTGCTTTGATATTTTGGCTTGGATCTTTGTTTGCATTTGGATCTTGGAAGCTTGCATTGTGGAAGCTCTTCTTCAGTTTTCATCCTTGGATTTGTGATCTCCAAGTTGAAGTTCTTCCATTTCTAGATTCTTTGAAATTCTGTCTTCTCTATGTCTTCCCATGAAAATGATTTACTTGTGATTGTTGAATGGATGGGGAAAAGAAAGACATTATAATTTAAATCATTTGGAATTAAATGGGAAAATTGCAGATTTCACCTTATGTTTGAGTGATATTCTTGAGTTGTTTTGTTTGTGTAAGTGAATGGTGGATAAATGCATATATGTATTTACTTTTTTTTGCATGTTTGTAGAATTTTCTTATTGTTATTGAATGTTCATTTGGGTATTGCACTCCATGTGAACTCCTAGTTGTAATAGGGGCTATTTTTCTATGTCTTGAGTGCTTCTGTGACTATGTAAGAGCTCATGAAGCTCCTCGTGACTATGTGTGGCATATTTCAGTCTATTATAATCATGTTTCAAGTGTGTTTGGGTGTTTGGAGTTGTATTTGTTAAGTCCATTTGGCCTATGT
This sequence comes from Cryptomeria japonica, assembly GCF_030272615.1. NCBI lineage: Eukaryota > Viridiplantae > Streptophyta > Pinopsida > Cupressales > Cupressaceae > Cryptomeria > Cryptomeria japonica. The sequence goes on along the minus strand of NC_081414.1, from coordinate 191,808,380 downwards.
AGAGATAGAGTTATCTCCCATGCACTTAGACTCCCAAAATACAGTTTTGGCCAAGTTGCTTATCCACTGAGTTGTAAAATCATTCCTGTGAGTTGCATTTGAAGCATAAACCATGTGTATACCCTTTTTGATGCTCATCCTACCTCATATTCATGTCCTTGAGGTCATTTTTGTGTTCTAAGTCAATCCGGGTAGTTACTTTACCTTCTAGATCCTTCAAACTTGAGATATTGCATACTTTACTAGAAACACCACCAAATCAACCAGGAATGCCACCATACTAACCAGGAATGACACCCCATCTACCAAGAATGCTGCTATGCATACCAAAAATGCCATTGTTTAGACTCAAAGAGTTGACAAACTGACCAGGAGAGAAAACCTATAGACCGAGAAAGCTGACCTTTGTACCCAAAACGCTGACCAATGGACCATAAAAGTTGTGAAATGAACCAAAAATAATAGGAAAAGTCCCAGAAATGACATCATACAAACCAGGAATGCCACTATGCATACCAAGAGAGCTAAACTACTTTGGAAGGCCCAGAAAGATCAATTTTAATGTTGTAAAGTCCTAGTATAGACTGTGTGAGTTCCAGAGGCATGTAAAATCTATTTTGAGCAATTTTGATTGGTTCATTAAATTCTATGATGTTTCATGATGTATTTTATGCTTCATTAAGTTGGATTATGCCCCACCATTGTGGAGTTTCCTTATGCAGAAGTTGCTCCAGCAAGAGTTTCTTGACTTGTTGTTTGAGGATTGCTTCTATGACTTCAATGAGATGTTTTATACCTCAATGTTGAGGATTTGTAGTAAATTATTATGTGCTTATGTTTCATGTTATTTCTTTGGTACTATGCCTATGAGGCATTGGTGAAGGCCCTATGCTTGTAATGGTTCATATGTATTCTCTATGTGTAGTATGTGCTTAGTGATATTATACATTCTTTACGGCCTTCTTGTGAACATTATTTCATGTGTTGTGATGTAATTTTATGTGTTACCCTATGGCTTGGCATATGATTAGGGGGAGTGGGCTTCCTTATGATGACTGGGGTCACGTGAGTTAGGTTGCTTGGCACTTAGACCGCCAGGGCACAATGGGAGTTTTCCTCTTTATAATTTAGTGATAAAATGTAATAATTGATTGGGTCTGGGTTTCACCTAATAAGATAATTTTATTTGGTTGGGACATATGAGATGAAAATTCAATCTCCCTTGTACTCATATAGGTTGAGATGGTTCCACATGTCTATTAAGGGATTGTTTTAACCCTTCTTTTGTGAGGGTAGCTTGTATGACTATTAGGAGTATGGATTTCTCTTCTTTGTGAGGATACCATACATGTCTACTATGGGTGCATATTTACCTTCTTTGTGAGGCTAGCACATAGGAGCGTGACTAGTAAGGATGTCCATATCCCCTTCTATATGAGGACAACATGTGATGACACTCCATTCCTACATGTGACCATGTCCATATGCCATGATTTTATTGTACGCCTCTAGGAGAGTCTATTGTTGATTTCAGTCTTGTGTTGTCATGTGATTATTGTTATGTTGAGTTCATTATGTACTATTGTGTGGGGGAAAAAGTGACACTAAGCAAACATGCCCTAATCTCACCTTTTGACACACATTTGTGGAATACGAAAGAGCCTAGAGGTATCACACAATTGGCTACTTCTTTTTGTAGAAGAGAGAGCCATAGGCTACCTATTAGGATTTCTATTCCTTTGTTGCAAATGATAGATAGAATGATGCAAGTTCAACTATTAACCCTAAAGTGTAAGTATGAACTAGTAACAAGATTGCAGAATTAAGATTAAATAATGGAAAGCTGTAAACACAAGGACAAGAAAAGAATGTAGATGCGTACCCGGAGTTAAAATTTGAGTGAAAATGTTCGAGACGAGGGCGTGGGCGCCACTATCCTGATTCTGCCCCTGAAATTGCTCTGGAAATTGCTGTTTTGCAACCTGGAAAGCTGTCAAAAATGCTGAAAACTGCTGTCTGATAGAAGGACCAGGGCGCCCAGCGCCCCTGTCCTGGTAGGACCAGGGCGCCCCACGCCCCTGTCCTAGCTTTCTGGGCTGGAATTTGGTGTGTTGTTCGGTCTCCGTCTGCTTCTTTCGGATCTGCAACTTACGGCGTCGTCTGAATCCTGAAATTTGCACTTATAGCTGAAAAGGTGTTTTGGGCGGCTATATAGGGTTTTGCCTTAGTCAAACCCCTGCTTTGGTGATTTCCACCTCCACGAATAGCCAAGTTGTATTGTAAAAGTAATGTGTGTGCAGACCTTGTGTGTGTGCAAGATCTAAAATGCAAGTAAGCAAACTAGAGCAACCTAGAAAGTAAACCCTAATTGCTTGTAAATGATAATGTAAATGCTCCAAATCAAGATGCAAAGTGATCTAAAGCATGAATACAAATGATATAATGAAGCTTATGCAAAGACATGAAAACAATATGAAATCATACCCAACCCCAAGGGAGGGGTACAAGCCAATCTTCAGTCGGTAATCCCCTATTGTTCTTCAATGCCTTCAAAGCCCTAAATGGATGAATGAAACTGATGGATGCTTGATGGATGAATGTTGAATGTTGTTGAAGTCTTCAAAGATCTTCTCTTTCACTGCATAGAAGGTCCTTGAAACCAAAAATTTGGATCCTTTCAAATGAAGAAAGAGAGCTCTTATATATGAAACCCTAGGTTTTAATTTCAACTTTTGGCCGACCTAGAGATTGAATCTCCCGCCAATTTCTTGGGGTTAAGCTTTATTTTATGATTGGATCGCGCTCCTAAAATTTTGGGAAAAATGTCCGGGACCATGTGCACTCCGGGCACCATGGTCCTCTCCGGGCGCCATGGTCCTGACAACTTTTCACCAAATTTTCAGGGCCGTCGGATATGATGATTTTAGAGAGAATCCCGAAGTTACAGCTGATTTCAAGATGTTTTGACCCCCGAAATCAAGCCCCCAAGTTCAAAATAGGACCTAATTAGGGTTTTTGATTAAATGATGTATTGGAAGAATAAAATTAAAGGGGCACACTTTAATGAAAGGGCCCGACTTTATGATGTGGAAGATGATGAAATAGAACCTTAGACCTAATTAATTTGATTAATTAAGTGCTAAAGGGGAAATGCAATGCAAAATGCAAAATGCGCCAAGGCGGGTGCTAAACTAGGTGTGAAATTGTACCACCCTAGCAAGTGCGTACAATTTATGACGCTACAACTATATTGAGCCCCATGGTTGTTAGGTGTCACCCTAGGTCTTGAGTGAGTGTTGGAACCCCATGTCATCTCCTAGCATGGGGGGTGGTTCCTATTTGGTTCCACATGGTCAGGTGGTTTGATGCCTTCTTCTATTGGGATGTTCTTCATTGGATGTTGCATGTGTGGACTTGTATTTCTATTATCTCTTCATGTGGATGTAAATTGGAACATATTATATGTAATTATGATTGTTATCATCCGATATGTAACTCAAAATGATGTAATTGTAAAGGAAGCCATGTATCCAATATCTTGGAATATGTGTAACAAGACTTGTAGAGGATATATTTTGAAATGAGATATATAGGATAAGATTATTGTAAATGGATATTCATAATGAATGTAATTTCTAGCTAGCATGAATTAAATGATTGTGTATATCATGTGAGTGGTAGTGAATATAATAATAATCTTGTATGCCTTGATTTGAAGGATGTTAATCCTTAGTGTTAGTTACTCTTGGGGTATGCAAATGAATGAGTAGTCATAAAATTGTATGGATCCAATGATTCTCTATTATGTGTTTGAGTTATGGAGTTGATTTCTATCCATTAGGGTTAATATTGTATCATGATGATTTTTTAAATGTGGATACAAAATATATTCTCTTTTGATTCGTAATATCCTGTAATATGATGTTGAAAGATTATGACCTTGGAATGTATTAAGGTAATGTTATGCCATGTGATTTATATTGTAGAAGTGTTCATTAGGAATGGGTTTGAGTTAGATTATTTATGTGTGAATCTTGGTGGTATCATGTGTTAAAAAGGGTTATTACTTGTTGTTATTATTTGTGTATGAGCATGTGATTAGTAATATTGATGTGATGATATGTATCTTTAAGAAATGATCTAGTTCCACTTATAGAGTTGAATATTTGATTTCATTGCAAGTTAGATGATTCTTGGAAGATTGTGAATGAGAATCATTGATGATCTTAGAGATTTAAGTAGAATGGAAATTGTAATAGTGTGTTGTTAACATTTGATATGGTATGTGTTAAAAGATGATATTATGTATGGATTAGATGGAAACGATATAGGTATCTTAGGTGGAATCATGCACCTATAATAGTTAAGTGTTGATATTATAATTCATGTACTTGTATATGCTAGTAATCCTATTGTTAAGCATTGTGAATCTTAGATTATGATCTAGTACTATCTTATGAAGGGATATGTGTTTGCATTCATAATGAATAGAGTGGATGTGTAATGATGGGGGATTAGGAACATTTGAATTGGTTCTCTAAAATGAACTTAGTCTATAGGATGTTACTCTTAAAAGTAGTGATGTTGAGATACCCCAGGGGAAAAGATGACATGATGTGTTATTCCAATTGCGTAGTTGTGTTATGATGTTCTATGATTTGTTGTAATTAGAAAAAGATATAATTTGTAATGATGCATTTAGTAAATGATGTATTTTATATGCATTAGATGGATGTTATAAATGTATGTGTTGTTTAGTATATGAGCTTTAAAAAAAAAACTCTCTATTTGTAGTTAGATTAGGTGTATTTCTTTAGGGTAATTTGGTAGGCATTACAGTGATTATGAAAAGGAGAAGGTTGCTAGGTACTTGAATGGGCTCAAATTAAATATTGAAGATGAGATGAGTCTGATGACTCTTAAAATGGTAGATGCATTCTTCCAAATGGCTTTGAGGGCAGAGGATAAGTTGAGAAGAAAAGGTGAACAACAAGGTAGGGGAAGAGGAGGCAAGAAATTTAGAGGAAAAAAGATTTTTGGGGGAAGAGGACAATCTAAAAAATCCCAAGGTGAGTCTAGCCAACAAGAACAAAGTGGAGACTCAAGTTCAAGATGAGGATTTAGAGAAAGGAGACCCAATGGAATAGGTAGGTTTGGAGGACCAGGAAGAGGTCCTAGTGTCTTCAAAGGGAGATGCTTCAATTGCAACCAAGTAGGGCACATTGCAAGAAAATATCCTGAGAAAGCCTCAAACACTCATGGAGGAGAGAGAAGGAACTAGTTGATTCAAGAAGAAGATTGTAAAAGTGTCAATTCCCCAATTGGAAGTACAACCCCGACCCATAATGGAGAAATCTTGATGATGAGGAGTACCATGTTGAAGGTGCCTCAAGTGAAAGAACCCCCTTAGGGGAAGACATTATTCAAAACCATGTGCAAGGCCTATGGTAAGCTATGTAAGGTCATAGTTAATTCAAGTTCTACTGAAAATTTGGTTTCCACAGAGATGGTAGATAAATTAAAGTTGAAAAGGTTATGCTAACCCTTATAAGGTGTCATGGTTGAATAAGGGGTAGCAGGTCTTAGTGCATGAAAAATATTGGGTAGAGTTTGAGATAGGAGAGTATAAGGATAGAATATTGTGTGATGTGATCCCAATGGATACTTGCCATCTATTGTTAGGACGTCCATGGAAATATGATGTACAATCCCAACATGATGGGAAAATAAACTCCTTTCTCATAACCCAAAATGGGAGGAAATACAAGATGGATCTTTTACCAGATGAGGGTGTGGATAAGAACATTGGGTCAAGTGTCATGTTAGTGAGTGGAAAAGAGTTTCTAGACATCCTAAAGGAGGAAGGGACCCTCGGGTATGCTATGAGTTTTAATCCCAAAATAGTCCTAATGTGCCTAGTAACGCTAAGGAAGAAGTTCCCAAGGAGGTGTAGAAATTGTTGGACATGTATAAGAGTATAATGGTGGAGTAAATTTCTAACTGTGAGATTTTGCCAAGATCAAGAGCTCAATGAAAAGTACAGTAGAGAGACAAAATATTAATAGGAATATAGTGCATTCTATCAAGAGAAAATACTAATCAACTGGATCATTACAAGATGTTGATTGATTGCCTGTACAAACAATGTAGATGAGCCTGCTTATATAGGTAAGGCTAATCGATATGTGAGCACACAAACATGACATGTGGCTCAATAAGAAACAAGGGTAGGTAGGAAAGAGGTGTGGGTAGGTAGGAGAAACAATATAATATTCCACATGAGGTGGAATGTAACAACAAGATAAGATAAACACCATAAAAGGTGGAAATTCTCCTACACACACTATCCCAATGTGGCACAAACACCCAAGTGTCTTATACCCAAACTACTATTAAATGCATGTACCTAAGTAAAATTAAGTATAGTGTAATAATATCCAAGATGAATAACTATTTACACCAACACCCTACCTTAAGTGCAACTTAGGGGAATGCAATTAAGTCTACAATGCAACTAAGCATTAAAAAATGCAAGATGGGTCCCGACTACTAGGCCATGTTAGGTACCCAAGTACAAATACAAATGCATACAAACCAATGCAATGAAATCTCTCACAAAGTGAGGAATGAGAGAAAAACCCAATGGGAAAAAACCCTCCCCCAAAAGAGAGATGATGAAAGAAAATAATCCTCTCAATGATGAATGAGAAGAACAAAAATATGTCCCCCCCATAAGAGAGAAGAAGAGACCATGAATCCCTCCCTCAATGTCGAATCTCTTGCAAATATGGTCTAATGATGATGACCAAAAATACCTCCCCATTAGAAAGAAAGAGAGACAACGTTGCACCAATAATGTCAAAGTGTGACTAAACCAGGTACCAAGTTGATGATGATGAATCACTCGCTGCAACATGATAAAGATCAGGCATGGAGACAACCTACTTTGAGCATCATCTGGATACTTGTAAATAGAAAAAATACTGGTACAATATAAGTCTCATGGGAGCCATGCACAAATGTGTACAATCTAAGTCTCAACTCGAGCCATGCACCAAGTCTCACAAGATATTCCTAATCTACATGTACAAGATGATTACATCAAATAGTAAAAAATGACAAGATACAAAGAGGTGTGGCACTTTATGATAGTGCGAGTACAAAATTTCTCAAGCAAGAGCATACATCATGATAAAATATTCAAATGTGGAAACATAAAAATGATGCCACCAACAAAGAAGCCTTGTAGAATACTGTAGATGAAGATGCCTTCAAATGGAATTTCACCAAGAGATATAAATGAACAACTGACCCCCCCATAAAGAGATCATGTTGGCACTTGTAAATAAAGGCAAAGTGGACTTTTTATTTCAACTTTACAACTTCTAAAAATGAGATATAAGAGACTTCAACAAATACTGCTAGTGATCTAAACTAAGATCCAAGCAAAATACAAGTACCAAATAGGCCAAAAAATGACCAAATACTAAAAGTATAATTTCTACTCAAAATCACAGCAAACTAATGGCAGATTATGAAAGTAGACAAAAAATTATGCACTTTCAAAAAAATGACACCTGAAAAGGAGTCCATATGAGCCCAAATGAAGCCTCCAAAAATTGGGATTTCATGATTTTCGAAAAACTTGTATCCAAAAAATAGAAAAATCCTACACTACTATATAGATCATGAAATTCTACCCCAAAACAAAAAATATTGCTTGAAAAAAGAAGTTTCGATGAGTGAGATATCACTATTTGAAAATTGCCTGCAAAATTATAATTTCTTGAAAATTTCCGTCGCAACTTCAAACTTCAAATGCCTCTAGATTTGGCCTCCGAAGTCCGATTTGGATGAAAAAAAAGGCAAAACTGTCTTTCTTGGATGTTATCAATCCAATGGTGACCTCATATTTGACCCATCAAGCTTCAATAACAATTTGTAATAGAAAGCTCCAAAATGCAAACCCTAAATAGCATCAAATTTCTCTCAATTTGCAAACCAATGACACTCTAATGGCTGTGATACCATGAGAGATTTTTCCAAGATATAGAGGCAATGGAAAGAAAAAATAAGAGAGAAAAAAATGGATGATAAGAATAAACTGTATTCTATCAATATACAAAACGTGATCAACTGGATCATTACAAGATGTTGATTGATTGCCCATACAAACAATGTAGATGAGCCTGCTTATATAGGTAAGGCTAATGGATATGTGAGAACAAAAACATGACATGTGGATCAATAAGAAACAAGGGTAGGTAGGAAATAGGTGTGGGTAGGTAGGAGAAACAATAAACTATTCCACATGAGGTGGAATGTAACAACAAGATAAGATCAACGCCATAAAAGGTGGAAATTCTCCTACACACACTATCCCAATGTGGCACAAACACCCAAGTGTCTCATACCCAAACTACTATTAAATGCATGTACCTAAGTAAAATTAAATATAGTATAATAATATCCAAGATGAATAATTATTTACACAAACACTAACACCTTGCCACCCATTAGGGACATAAGCCATCAGATTGACTTCATATCAGGGTCTACATTTCCAAACAAACCAGCCTATAAGATGACTCCATCTCAGAATGAGGAGATTGCCAATCAAGTGCAAGAATTGTTAGATAAGGGGTTGGTGAGAAAGAGTCTCAGTCCATGTGTTGTCCCAATAGTCCTAGCACCTAAAAAGGATGGAAAATGGAGGATTTGTACTAATTCTAGGGTCATCAATAAGATTATCCTGAGATATAGGTTTTGTATGCCTAGAATTGAAGACCTAATGGACTGTTTGGGAGGAGCTTGCTACTACTCCAAAATTGATCTCAAGAGTGGGTATCATCAAATCAAAATAAGGCAAGGGGATGAATGGAAGATGACCTTGAAGACAAATGAAGGTATCTATGAGTGGATGGTGATACCCTTTGAGCTATCCAATGCCCCAAGCACCTTTATGCGCCTCATGAATGAGGCATTGAAGGAATTCATTGGTAAATTTGTTGTTGTTTATCTTGATGATATTCTTGTGTTTAGCAAGACAAAGGAGAAGAATTGGAGCACTTGAACCTAGTTTTAAAGAAGTTGCATGATGAAAAGTTGATGATAAACATGGAGAAGAGTGTCTTCATGAAGGAGGAGCTTGACTACCTTGGTTTTGTAATCTCCAAGGGGGATTTGAAGATGGATCCAACAAAGGCGGAGGCTATCTTGTCATGACCAACACCTACGATAGTAGGTGATGTGAGGAGTTTCCATTGGTTGGCAATATTTTACAGGAAGTTCATAAAAAAATTCAGTCATATATGTGCACCTATCCTAGACACAATCAAGGGAGGTCAGAAATGTAAGTTTTCTTGGTCAAATGAAGTAAATGAATATCTTGAATATATAAAAAGGAGAGTATCACAACAACCCATTCTTGTTTTTCCTGATTTTAACAAGTTGTTCACAGTGGAGTGTGATGCTAGTAATCTTTTCATAGGGGTTGTATTGAGTCAAGAGGGGTAGAACGATGACTTTTTTTAGTGAGAAAATCAATGATGCTAAAAGGAAGTATTCTATATATGATTTGGATTTGTATGCAATGGTACAAGCCTTGAAGAAATGGAGGCATTACCTTTTACCTAAATAATTCATTATTCATACCGATAATCATGCTCTCAGTTTTTTGAAAGGATAGGAGAAGCTTAGTCACAAGCATATGAAGTGGGTTGAACATCTTCAAGCCTACACATTTACTATTAAACACAAGAAGGGGCATGCCAATAAAGTGTTAGATGCATTGAGTAAGAGGGTGTGCATGGTGCAAGAAATCTAGTTGCAAAGTGTGGGAATGGATTCCCTCAACCAAATGTACAAGGATGATGAAGATTTCAATGAGATATATGAGGTTTGTACTCAATTTTCATAATCTTATCATTCTGATTTTTCTAATTTTTTATTGTAGTAGGGGTGGTTGTTTAAAGGGAGCCAATTGTGTATCCCTAGATGCTCCATGAGGGAGAACATTATTAAGGAGAAACATTGTGGCAGTTTGGGAGGTCACTTTGGGCTTGATAAATCCTTAGAAAAGGTGAAGGGGTATTATTTTTGGCCAAAGTTGCAATCATATGTTAAGAATTTTGTTCAAAGTTGCAGCATATGCCAAAGGGCTAAGGGAACATTATCAAATGCAGGTTTATATCTACCACTCCCTATTCCTAATAGGCCATGGGAGAGTATCAACATGGATTTTGTTTTGGGTCTTCCTAGGACTCAAAGAGGTTTTGATAGAATATTTGTTGTGGATGATAGATTTAGTAAGATCGCTCACTTTTTGCCATGTAAATGTACTAATGATGCTTCCCATATTGTTGGCTTATTTTTCAAAGAAATTGTTAGAATTCTTGGTTTGCTTCTCAACATTGTGATTGATAGGGACTTTAAGTTTGTGGGCCACTTTTGGCGTACATTATGGAAGAAGTTAGCACTAGTACATTTGGAGTGGTTTTTCGATGAGCTATGAGATTTATTTTGTTTTGTCAGATTAATTTGTTTTTTCTTCAAAAAGTATGCCATGTTCATCGGAATTTTGACATGTTAAAATTTCACGTTGGAATTCTGACAAAAACCTAACGAACATTTCTGACCTGCTATGGGATTTCTTTTGCTTTGTCGGATTTTTTTTTTTAAAGTATACCCCGTGTTCGTCGAAATTCAGACGTGTTGAAATTTCACGTCGGTATCCTGACAAACATGGATTTTACCTGTTGATTGACATATGTTGGTCTGATGATTTTTACAACCTCTTGATTTCTTCTTACTCATCAGGATAACATAAGCCGATGACCTCTCTTTCTGCTGATTGGTGCGAGTTATCCCGCTAATCGCAAAGAACATCGAGATATATAGCTTAAAATATGTTCAGGCCATGGGCATAATTTCCCCGATGTCTTTTCCCTCGACGTAGCTCCTCCCGATATGTTATGTCTCCTCAGCATAATCTTTGACCCTTTATCGCCCTAACATTTGCTGAAGCGTTTTACTTTTGCCAGTGTCCAATGGGATAAGTATTACCGATAGCATCATCGACAATACAATATTTCTCCATTGCCACTAGTGTGTATTCCGTTGATGGACTTCATCGATGTATTGTATCCTGATCACATGCTTTTACTTATGTGTTACCATTAGGTTGACTTTTGCCGATAATGCAAATTTCGTATTTCACGTCGAAATTCCAACGAACACGCGGTATTTAAAAAAAAATGTAATTACGTGCCATCATTATACGCTGGCTCAGGGTGCGAAAATTGGGAGGAAGTGGGCACAATTGCTGCACATAGATGCTCGACAACAATTGTACAAGAGGTTGGTCCTTTCGTTCTTTTCATCAAGATTTTTTTTCAAGTTGCTTTGCTTTCCTTGCATTATCTTGTTCACTTTGTTTAATTATATCCGCTTTGGCAAAATATGGATCCTGAACCTCCTTAACCTCTCTATTCTATGGCTACCAGTTATAAAGACAAGTCGCTTCATATCTTCTAGAGGGGTCAACAATTCTCTACGATTGTAAACCCTTCCAACCCACAAAATAGCCATTTGTATGGAAGCAACTTTTATACGATTATTTAGGACTCTATGGGTAGTTGCTTTTACAATTTTCCCCACTGAAAGGGTCTCTTCATTTTCTCCAGTTAGCAGATAAAATTCCTCATCCTAGGATGGCTCTTTATATGGTGTTCACCAATTCTTAAATCTATATACCAATTCAATCTTTATGTCAGCAAGAGTTTCGTACTTTATATTGGATGTCCGTTGTTCCACACTTCTAGCATATTCATCAATATCAAGGGCCTTTAACACATGGTGATATTTGTTGACATGTTCAACTACCATTTCTTGTGTTTCCTCATCCATATCATCTATATCCTATCTCGTATCTTCACAGTATACATCCTCAACCATTTTCTTGGCTAGTTCATATGACTCTGGATGAATTCTAGTATCATCCAATGGATCCATAACATGGTTCCCAGAAGTTGCTTGCCCAGTCCCTCTAACCCTTTAAAAACCAACAACATTTATAAAGACAAATTGCTTCATATCTTCTAGAGGGGTCAACAATTCTTTGCGACTGTAAACCCTTCTAGACCTCAAAATAGCCCTTTGTATGGAAGCAAATTTTCTAGGTCCAAGGGCAACTACAAATTGTAGAGGAGAAAATATCCATTCATGCAATACTGCTAGGTTTATGTCAACATCAACTTGGTTGGTTACTGTAACCAATACCTGTTTGACAACTTCATACTTGTCATCTGGACTAAGGAAATGTTCAGTGAATGAAGCTTCAATGATAATATCTCTTTGCTAGGACCATATAATGTTGCAACCATGGCCAATGGATTCAGAAGATATGGAGCAAGAGCCACAAAACACCTCACAATCCATGCTATAGATGTTCTTCTCCTAGAAGGATTGATTGATCTATTTTTGATATTTTAAAATTATCATCTATCCATCAAGAGATCCTTACTAAAGTGTTAAAAGATGCCCATGTGCCTACTAACATTCATCCTACCCAATTCCAAGCACTAATATGCCATCTATCATCCTCTTATCAACTATCTTTAAATCAAAATGATATGCTACCGAGTGATCCAACCTATAAATGTTTCCCTACACATTGAATTCATCATCATAAAACACAAGGTGAAATGAGTCCTAATGGATATTGGTTCTATCATGCAAAATATTTTTGAGTCAGAGGCTTGAAATATGAATAATTTATCTCATTTTATTTGTTAGTTGCGTATTTTTTTACGGGTTAATAGAAGTATGGGTATTGTATAGAACTTTAAAATAAAGTAGAATCTAATCAAACACTATATTTCATTTGATGTTATCAAGAATTTTGACTAGTTTTCTTCATAATGTGTATCTTGTATAATTTATCTTAATATTGTCTTTCTTGTATCCTATAGCAGTTTTGGAAGAATTATCACAACTTTCATTTGAACCGTTGGATCTTTCTATAAATTGGAGGATAAGTCTATAACAATGATATCAAGAGGTTGACCAGAGAGATTGGCTTCATTACAAGATACGGGCAGCCTTTATCATGTTTGTCTTCCTCAAAGTATGGTTGGTGTCTATTAAGTTGTTGTCTTGTAAGGGTGTTTTGAAGATTGAGAAGAGAATTTTGATGGGTATTAATCCCATTGTTGTCAAGTATGCTTGATTGGAATTAAATGTTTCTAAGGTTTATGTGCATTAGAGGGAAAATAATTCCTGAGATTGTCACTTCAATTAAATAATTACTAAAAACTTTGAATTGCTTGCTTGTAAATGAATTCTTTAAATAAAAGGTTACTTTATTATAAGTATGGTTTTGTAATGTCCCCTAATAAAATGCCTCAAAATATCCCAGTTATGGATCTCAGTTCTCACTATAGGGGTTAAGAGAAAATACCTTAGCCTCTACTGTAGTAAAAAACTTGCAAAAATAAACTCAGAAGGTGCTACAAATTTCATTAAGGAATGGTCATATAAATGACTATATACAAAATTAATTGCATATAACATAAAGAGGGATCCTTGTAATAATATCAAAGATAGAATCATAAGTTATGTTAGTGAGCTGTGATGCGGGATTTGGTGGGGTGTCTTGATTGACCATTTCCTCTTATCCAATATAACCATGTAGGGTGCCTTACACAACAATTCTCTCTACCCAATATTGTCATGTAGGGTTCCCTATAGCAGTTCTCCATACCCAATGATCCTGTAGGGTGCCCTATAGAAGTTCTCCTTGCCCATTTATCAGGTAGGGTGCCCTTCAATAGTTCTACACACTTAATGATCCTATAGGGTGCCATATAGCAGTTCTCCCTACCTATTTATCAGGTAGGGTGCCCTTCATCAGTTCTCCCCACTTAATGATCCTGTAGGGTGCCCTTTAGCAGTTCCCCCTACCCGTATTATCAGGTAGGGTTCCCTTTAGTAGTTCTCCCTACCCATATTATTAGGTAGGGTTCCGTTTAGAAGTTCTTTCTATGCCATATGAATTGATTTAGTTTATTTAGATTATCAATATTTGAGTCATAACCAACATTCATATTTATTATCAATGTCGTGCTCTGTGAAGTGTACCTGTACCTGCAAACACAATGCACTCAATAAATCATTACAAGCATGGTTAGAAGATTTAAATCAAAGACATGTAAAACCATAGCTAATCGACTTATTGCCTCCTAGTAAATGCGAGTATGAAAAATGCTCTTAGATCTGATTATGCATATTCCAGTGACTTGACTACACTTAGATGGAGGATTTGAATGATGCAAATTCATGATCTTAGAAAGAATAGCATGATTTAGCTGCATGAATGATTGATCTAACATGATTAAGCGAAGATTTAAGCTAAAATTGAGCATGATAACATTGCTAAGAAATGATAAACTAGAAGCTAGATGCCTATAGTAACAATGCTTAAGCTATGAATGAGATGGGATCAATCGATATGCAAACATAATATGAAATTGGGACCAATATTGCTCCAAAATGAGGTCTATTTATAGGATTTTCCAAGGCTAGGGGTGAGTTGGCAAGAATCAATGGTTGAGATTGATCTGAAGATATCAATGGTTAAATTGGAGGAGGTTGGCAAAGGGGGTTGGATTAAAGGGAACACTTAGTGACAAGTGTCACAAAGGTTCTAGAAGATGTTGGATGAAAGGGGACATGGTGGTAGGTAGAATGAGTTAGGTTTAGGAGTGGTAGAAGTTAGGAGAATTTGAATTTAGAAATTCAAATATTAGGAAAAGGCTAATTAATTTCAACAACTCATGATTTGATTTGTTTTAATTAATTAGGGGATTTAGAAGAAATGATTTTGATGGGGGGAATTAATTAATTTGAATTAATTAATTAAAGGGGTGAAATGAAATGAACCTATTTAATAAATCCTTAGATTTATTAATAAGTAGATGAATGAGAGATTTAATCAAATTGCTTAGTGAATTTAACTAAATTGGGGAGGAGAGATTAATTAAATAATTGCTTGTTTAATTAATTATCTTCAGACCATTTTTAGGTGTATACATTTTACCCCTCTTTGAAGCGAGGTGTGATGACACGTTGATTCAAAGAATAATCTCATTTTGATGATGGTATTGATTTGATAGGATGCCCCAGCTCTTGATTGCTAAATTCCGGTATGATGATGCCCCCTCGGGAGATCAATTGAGAGAATTGATCTTTGGAGTTTTTGTGAGATTGATATCCCGATAGATTTGATTTGATTTCTGCAACTGTGGT
The DNA here is from genome assembly GCF_030272615.1 of Cryptomeria japonica. Classification (NCBI taxonomy): domain Eukaryota; kingdom Viridiplantae; phylum Streptophyta; class Pinopsida; order Cupressales; family Cupressaceae; genus Cryptomeria; species Cryptomeria japonica. The sequence goes on along the minus strand of NC_081414.1, from coordinate 191,793,074 downwards.
TTGATGAAATGCGAGTTCTTTGATTAGCTTGATTGCTTAGATTGATAAGATTGAAAAATCTTGATTGATTAGATTGAGTCTGGTTTCAGGAAGGATTCATCCTGTATAAGACAATGATGATCAAAGCGTTTGGTTTCAAGAAGGATTTATCCTGTATAAGACATGATCAGAATGTCTGGTTTCAAGAAGGATACATCTTGTATAAGACATGAATCAAAATCAGATCGTCTAGTTTCAGGAAGGATTCATCCTATATAAGACGTGATATAATTGATTATGTTTGTTTGATTGATTTGATTTGATAAGATTGATTAGATAAAGAACTAACATTTTATTGATATCAAGATGCAGAAATATTTGGATATGCTGATTGTTGGTTCTGTTGAGAGAGATAGCATAAGATTTGAGCTAGGTCGATAATATCATGAGAGAGACGAGTCGTTATTCTGATTGCGTATACACTTGTGATGATACTTTGATGATTCCTGCAATAGATTTAACCTTGGATAAAAGGAGCTTGTAAGATCCCATGCAAGAATGAAATGCAAGCTAAAATGCAAAGCTATGACCGAACTAGTCACTGGATTATTTTGCATTTTTTGTCATCATTGAGCTTTTGAAATGTGGGAAGTGAGTGCAAACATCGATGGTAAAATTAAATCAGGATGACCTTAGCACTTCTTTCTTGGACTTTGATATAGCAAGTTAACACAAGCATCGAGGTATAATTCAACTGAGATGACCTAAGTGTTGTTTGCGTAAAACAGGTAGTATTAATCATTTCAATACGCAAATCAGAAATGTCTTCAATGATATTCTGATGATCATGTCCTGAGACAAATTTGCACATATTAATGATTAATTTTTCAGACAGTAGACAAGAAAAATATCATGTTTCTTCCTTGTTCCTCTAGTCAATGACATCTCAGAGTCACTCAGAAATCATGATAGCGAAAAGCAATATAAAAAAAGTTGAACAATCATGTTACAATCAATCATTCAAAAAGATATTATCCACTGCAAAGTGTGTGATGTGCTTAGATTGACTTCATGATAGCTTGATAGTTGATAGTTTGATCTTGTGTTCAACGTTGGATGTGTCTTAGTTTTCGCTTGATAAGAGTTGTCTAACTGTTTGTTCTACTTGTTTGATTAAGCTCAATATTGATCAAAAGTTTTGCCCCCAGCTAGGTGTAGGATTTTGCCCCAAGCCTAGAAACAAAGCCATTATGATATATCCAATGATCCAAACCATGGTAAGAAGCCACCTGGGATGTCTGCGTATGTATAAAGGCTTCATGATGATCAACGTTGATGAAAGAATGAATGCAAGCGAAAAAAAAATGCATGAACTAATAGATGGAAGAGCCAGCCGATAGATAGCGCCTGTTTACCAGGTTTTCACCATCTGTTTTTATTGCACTTTTTTTGATATTTGATTTTTTTATTTTTAAAATTTTTTTTTTGCTTTTTCACTTTTTAGGATTTTTTTTATTTTTCCTTGTTTTTTATTTTTCTGATTTTTCACTATTTTTGATTTTTCTGATTTTTCAGACATAGAACTTTTTTAGGTGCATGCTATTGATAGGTTCGTCGAGTTGATCACCATCCTATGTCGATAGCTGATATGCTCCTGACCCAAATACTGTTGTGACCACAAATGGACCTAACCAGTTTGGTTCAAATTTGCCTTTCTTTTCTCGATCTGCCTGGTTGCGTGGATTTTCCTTTAGCACTAGTTCTCCAACTTGAAAGAATCTTGGTTTAACCTTATGATTATAGCTCTGATACATTCTTTGCTGATATACCTTTAGATGATCAAAGGCACTGTGTCTGTGTTCATGGATTAGTTCTAACTCTTGTAGTCTAGATACTCTTTGTTCTTCATCTTGGATGAGACCTTTTAGTGACACACATAGAGAGGGTATCTCTACTTTGATTGGCAATATGGCTTCTGATCCATATACAAGAGAGAAAGGTGTGGCACCTGTCGGTGTGTAGATACTGGTGTGGTAGACCCATAGAGCAAGGTTTAGTTGGATATGCCAATCTTTCCCAACATCATTCACTGTCTTTTTAAGAATTTTCAGGATAGTTTTGTTAGATGCTTCTGCCTGCCCATTTCCCTGTGGATAATATGGTGTGAAGAATCTGTACTAGATTTTGAATTTCTCATAGAGCTCTTGTACATCCTGATTCTTGAATGGTCGCCCATTATCAGTGATAATGGTCATTGGTATTCCATAGCGAGATGATATAGTTCAAGATAAATGCAGCAATTTGTTTTCCTGTGATGTTTATGAGAGGTACAACTTCAATCCATTTTGTAAAATATTCAGTAGCTACCAGGATGAATTTGTGTCCATTAGATGAGGAAGGATTTATCTTTCCTACTAGATCAAGTCCCCATTGACAAAAAGGCCAAGATGTTGCTAAAGCATGTAGTTCTTGTGCTGGTGCATGGATCAAGTTCCCATGGATTTGACATTGTTTGCATGTTCTTGCTATCTTAAAAGAATCTTGTTCCATAGTCGGCCAATAGTAGCCCAAGTGTATGAGTTTTTTCGAAAGGGTAAGACCACTTGAATGACTTCCACAAATGCCATTATGGACTTCATGTAAAGCCTTCTTAGATTCTTCTTGTTTGAGACATCTTAAGAGAGTACCATCCAGACCTCGTTTATACAGGGTATCCGCGATGAGAGTAAAATGGGAGGATTGGTGAATAAAATTTCTCTTTTGGTTCTTTGATAAGTCGGGAGGTAAGATGTTATCTTTCAAGTATGTGTAAGTTTTGCCATAGCGGGAGGAATCGTGTCCAATAAGTTGACATATGGTTTGGGAATCAGGACAATTATAGGCAGAATGAAACAACTCTTCAACCAGGAATTCATAACATTCTTGATTTTCCTGTGTCTGTAATAGAGAAGCAAGTGTAGCCATGGCGTCTACTACTTTATTATCATTTCTTGGGATCTGTTCAAAAGTTATTTCTACAAAGTATTTCTTGATATCATCCACCATCTTTTTGTAAGGCATGAGTTTGTCATCTTTTGTTTGATAGTCATCATTGATTTGATTAATGACAAGCTGAGAGTCTCCAAAGACTTGAAGTTGTTTAATATTCCATTTTGTAGCCACTTTGATGAATAGAATGCCTGCTTCTGATTTATGTTGTGTTCTTCTATTTATGCTTGCTCTTGATCCATGATGTGTTCCATTATTGATACTTTCTCTTGATCCTGGACTGATATTCGGGTGATGTATTATAAGATATGGATCAAACCCTGGAACATCTGTATATGAAAAGGTAAAGTTGATTTTCCACCTTTTGAAGGATTCAAAATATTTCTACCTTGCTGGTTCTGATAAAGAGATTGTTGCTGGATGTAGATCAGTTGTGCCAATGATAGTTGCATCTGCTAGTTCTATTAGGATAGATGACTTCTCTTGATAACATTTTGGTAAGGTGTCAAATCTCCCATCTTCCGGTGCCTCAAGGTGGTTTTCACCATTAGATACGTCCTTTATTTTTACTTTTTCTTGGTCTAATGTTGCCAATAAATGGTTTTCGGCATTAGAGCTGATATTATTTTCTTGATTTTAATTTTTTTCGACTAGGAGATTTAACACCCACTTGACTCAAAGATACGTTAGAGGAATCCCTGGTGAAAGTTGTTGCAGGTTTGATTTCATTAAGATATAAGGATATGGCATGGTCATTAGGTAGGGTATCAATAGCAGTATGTCCTTCATTTTCCCAGTCCATAGGTTCAGGATAGCTTAAGGATAAAGGATCTTCATGTTGAATCATGTCAAAGATATTAGGGGTCATGATAGAGATGTCAGAGCTTTCAGTATGTATGTCGATGTCTAGAACGATACTCTTGTCAGAATGACCTTGTATAAGAAAATCCTCATCATCCTTGGTTAAGTCCATGTCAGTCGAATGTGATTCTAATTCAAGTAGGCTAGTTCCTAACGTTTGTTCTGCATATGTGTGAACTGCATCGACTACTATATCTGCTTCCTCATCCCTCTCTTTTTGAAGTTGCTCTTGTTTGTTTTTTCATGATAGAAAATATTCTCCAATTCCTTGATCTTTCAGCTGCATTTGTTCTTCCATGTTTGACAAAATTGATTCAAATGATTGTTCCTTGCTTGAAGATGCCACCTCTATGTTATGTGGAACAATGACCTCTTGAGCTTATTTTAGATTATTACAACATTGCAATGGATTTGATTTTTCTGATATTGTGATTTCCTGCCCATTGTATGGAAATTTTAAGCACTGATGACCTGTTGATGGTATAGCTTGCATATCCTGAATCCGTGGTCTCCTCAAGAGTATATTATATGGTAGGTCCAAGTCTAGAACTTGGCATGCTGTGTCTTTTTGTAAGGGTCCCACTTTGATAGGTAATATCACCATTCCTTTAGATGAATGCTCTTCTTCATTATGTGCTTTGATTTTTATCCTTTTCTGGGGATCAACTGCATCTTCTGAATATCCTAGAGCACGAACAAGATTCATAGAGCAAATGTTCAAGCTAGTTCCCCCATCTATCAGGACACATTTAACAAGCGTTCTATGAATGAGGATTTCGATTTGCAAGGAAGCATTATGGGGATTTTGCAATGAATTAATTCTTGGATATGAAGGAGATGAGCTTTGAATAGGATCCCCTGAAATAGGTTTGATGGCCATTATGGATATCACTTGGGGAACTTCATCTTTGGATGCATTATTTGGCAAGGATGCTATGGAAGATTCTTGCAAGCTTTCAAGAGGTGTAGGAATAGATGCGTTTGGAGAGTCAATTTGCTTATGGATGGATGGATCATTGTTAGACATGGGTGTATGATTTTGATCTTCTTTAGCCAAATCCTTTAGGGATCTCTTTAAGAGGTGCATAAAAGAACCACCTTTCTTTTGAGATGTATTTAAATCCTTGTGAGGTTTTAACATAGTTGGATTTTGATTTTGAACTTGTTTGATTGCTCTGATATGTTGACTTGTTATGTTTTCTTCTTGTGTTTTGCTTTGGTATATCTTGTTGATATGATTTTTAGTTATTTCATATGTTCTTGTTTCCATTTCAGGGGTTTGATTGTCTAAAAGTTGTTTTGGGTAAGTGATCGATAGTCAATTTCAAGGCCATAGAGTGATATGACACTAAAGGATAATTCAAGTGTTTAAAGGTTTGCAAGTTTTCGATCTTCGGTTTAAGAGTGCAATGATGATGATTGATAAGAACCAAGTCCAGTAGGAATTATCTATCCTATGACGTGGGACAAAGTTATCCTGACCAAACGTTTCAGTTTTGTGATAAAGGATGATTGATCCCGATGAGAAACTATGTTTAAATGATCAGTTTACCAAAGAGGGTGATAATGCACTTTGGGATGTTTAGATCTTGAACTTATTGGGGGTAAGTACTTTGAAAATCTTAAGGTGTTTATGTTCTAGAGTCTGATTTTGATGGATGATAACTTGACCAAGCAAACCAAGTAGACAATTTAAGCATAGATTGACAGATAATAGGTGTTTATGTTTACTGCAAATTGATCAGGTATACATGATAAATTTGAAACAGGCATGTAAGACACAGTTCTAGAGTAACAAATGTAGAGTTTTGTACGATAGATTATGTAGCATAGGATGACAAGAGATACAAGACAGAATGATAGACTAGTGACTTCATGTGAACAATAGTTTTTCATACAACATAGAACCTTGACTAGTACGACAGAAGATCAAGCAATACGACAGAGACTCCTGACTCGTACGACAGGTATTTGAACAGTGATAAAAAGTGTTTGTTTGTTTGAGTTTTGATCACTGAATTTTGATGTTTTACTTTGGTTTTCCAGTTTTAAGTGTCTGATTTTTCAATTTTAGGGATGAATACACAACAAACACATGATTTGATACATGACTCTCAATCAAGCTAAACCCTAAGGAAATTGGCTGAGAATGAAAACCTTTGCTTGCTGACTTAGGTACACACCCAATAGCTAATCAGAATATGGTCATTGAGTCTCACACAAAGGATTCTCAATGCCATATTATCCGACTCCAAACACTAATGGGGGCACGATATGGCAAGTGTCTTGGGAGAGTTACTATCTCTCTTGTACAAAGATTATCACCCTTTCAGAGGTGAATCAGGTAGCTTCTATTTTAACCGGCACTAGTAAGGGATCCGTTCAGCATGTTAGGGTATAAACTCAATTAAGAGGTCTCCCAGCCTTGAAAACCAAGGTTTGATATACCTAAAGGTATGAAGGAGAGCTATTCCCGAGCATTGCCGTTGCTTTGATTTTCATCAAAAACACATTTATTTTATAGTGGGTTGGATTACTTGGCATTAGCCGTTCCCACTTAGGTCATTCCCCTCTCACCGGCCTTAATGGCTAAGAGTTAATAACTCCTTGGGAGGGCAGGCTTGCTAAAGAGATGCACTAATGAAAGCAAAAAGATGAGTCTAGCTTTCTAATCACCTAAGAAAGGTGAGAGCATACTCGCCTATCATCAAACACATAAGACATGATAGTTCATTTCTTTAAGCCCAAATTGAAATGTGCCTAAAAATCTTAAAGAATACACAAAGTTTTTTGTTGAATCTTTAGGCAACCTGCAAAAACTCATTAGTAGTCATTGTTTTGAATTTTGTCTTTGACAAGCGTATCTTTGACAAGTGTATCTGCAAGAAAAGAGTTAGGCTGTAAACATCTCATAGACATAACAAGATTAGCATTAGTGATCCAAACTATGAAATTTTAAAAAAAAACTATATGAAATTTTAGCCTAACTTCAAATAGGCATAACTGTCTGCTCGGGTCTCGAAATTACAAGCCGTTTACCTCGTTGGAAAGGTCTCCAAGAGTTCTAGATGCAATATGGCTTTTAGCTAAGCCCTTTGGGCACTCTTAGGGGCTAAAAATGACCAGAAAGCCTTTAAAAATGCAGATTATCGACGTATAGACAAATTTGAAATTTCTAAGTTGCAGTTTTTTCAAAAAATCATAGATGCAGAAACTCGTACGACATGATTTATCAGACAGAATGACAAATATTTAGATTTCGCACAGAGACAAAAACTAGCTCGTACGACATAATATTTTGAAGCCAGAAATTTGTACAACACAGAATTAGCTTTCGTACGACAGTGAAAATGAACTCGTACGACACAGGAGTGAGCTAAAACGAATAAAGAATTTTCAATGTAAAAGCTTGTACGAGTCAAGATTATACCTACTACGAGTAAAGAATTTTCAGTCTAAAACCTCGTACGACACAGATTTATACCTCGTACGAGTTAGGATGAGGTGTCGTCCGAGACTAAAAGGAAGTTTGTACGAGCTAGAAAGGCAACTCGTATGACCTTCTGATTCTGATCCGGCAGAGATGAAGTTTGAGGAAGCTTGGAAGGCTGAAAATGATGATTTCTGCCCCACGGTGGGTGCCAAAATGTCATGCTCTGTGAAGTGTACCTGTACCTGGAAACACAATGCACTCAATAAATCATTACAAGCATGGTTAGAAGATTTAAATCAAAGACATGTAAAACCATAGCTAATCAACTTATTGCCTCCTAGTAAATGAGAGTATGAAAAATGCTCTTAGATCTAATTATGCATATTCCAGTGACTTGACTACACTTAGATGGAGGATTTGAATGATGCAAATGCATGATCTTAGAAAGAATAGCATGATTTAGCTACATGAATGATTGATCTAGCATGATTAAGCTAAGATTTAAGCTAAAATTGAGCATGATAACATTGCTAAGAAATGATAAACTAGAAGCTAGATGCCTATAGTATCAATGCTTAAGCTATGAATGAGATGGGATCAATCGATATGCAAACATGATATGAAATTGGGACCAATATTGCTCCAAAATGAGGTCTATTTATAGGATTTTCTAAGGCTAGGGGTTAGTTGGCAAGAATCAACGATTGAGATTGATCTGAAGATATCAATGGTCAAATTGGAGGAGGTTGGCAAAGGGGGTTGGATTAAAGGGAACACTTAGTGACAAGTGTCACAAAGGTTCTAGAAGATGTTGGATGAAAGGGGACATGGTGGTAGGTAGAATGGGTTAGGTTTAGGAATGGTTAGGTTTAGGAGTGGTAGAAGTTAGGAGAATTTGAATTTAGAAATTCAAATATTAGGAAAAGGCTAATTAATTTCAACAACTCATGATTTGATTTGTTTTAATTAATTAGGGGATTTAGAAGAAATGATTTTGATGGGGGAATTAATTAATTTGAATTAATTAATTAAAGGTGTGAAATGAAATGAACCTATTTAATAAATCCTTAGATTTATTAATAAGTAGATGAATGAGAGATTTAATCAAATTGCTTAGTGAATTTAATTAAATTGGGGAGGAGAGATTAATTAAATAATTGCTTATTTAATTAATTATCTTCAGACCATTTTTAGGTGTATACAATTAGTTGTTTGAATTATTATCAATACTTAGATTATTACCAGTTGTTTACTTTGTTACCAGTGCTCAAAATATCATCAATTATCTAATCTATTACCGGCAATTAGAATGGCTATGAAATTCTAGTTTATCCGTCAGCACTTACAATTTCAAAGAATTAGTAATTTTTAGATTATTTCCAGTTTTATCTTCAAGTGACATTGGCCACTGAATATTAGTGATCGTTCTGATATATATGTATATATAAAGGTTATTATTATTATTGTAAGACCTTATTATTACAAAATTATTGAACCAATAATATACATAGATTAATAAGGGGGTTGTAGTATATGCAAGTGCTAAACATAAATACATACCAGAAAAAGGGCAGAAGCTTGGATGTGATTATCGTGTGCACAAACTAGATTACAATCGCCTATAGTTTCCTCCATGTTATATATTAATATTACTGTCAAATTATCTTCATGTATACATTTTGGCAAGAGACACACCCTTTGACCATTAGCACCCTTTGAAAGAGTGCACCTCTTCATTCTTTCTTCTCTTTGAAAGGGACACAACCTTTCACAATCAGGTCTGCACTTTTTATTTAAATAAGATTTGCACCTCTCATTCCCCAATTATCCTCCTTTCAAATGAGGTTCTCTTCTCCATTTTATATCTCATGTTTGAGGGAGTCACACCTTTTCATTTTATGTCTTTTGATCATTCATTAACTTAATATTAAATTTGTATTTTAATTTAAATGTTATTTTTTTAATCTTTTGTATTTTAATTTTTTTTTTATTATTATTATTATTATTTTGATAAGCAAGAGCTGCCAAAGGGGGCAGCTCCCAATCAATTGAAATGAAAGAAATAAATACAACAATTGATGCAAGAATTGCATCAACCCAACCCACATATTTTGAAGGTGAATGGCATAATTTGATTGCTAAAGAGTTCCCCAAAAGCCAACGGAGCACTAGAATTGAACACTGGTAGAAGAAAAAGATATAACCTTCAGCATCATCTAGACTTGGAGATTAAAAAAGGGTTCGATCTTGGAGGATATGCTTGTCTAGATTTGACCAGATAGAGTAATAATTTGAAACTAACTTTTGTGCTGAACCATCAATCACTGCATTGGCCAGGTAGTCTGCAACCATGTTGGCCTCCCTATACACATGGTTGATGGAGAAGGACTCCAACTTGTCCAAATTTTTCCAAATCCTTTCTATCCATCCCTGTAAGCTCCAAACATTAATAGATCTCATCTTAACAACATTAATGCACACTAGGGAGTCACCTTCAATTTCTATCTACTTTAAACCTTTACTGATACAAAGATCAAGGCCCACATCCATAGTAGAAAGCTCAACCTCGTTGTTAGTCCCCTCAACTATTTTATTTGAGAGCCCCCAAACCAATGAACCCAAACAATCTCTAATAGAAAAACCGATTCCACAAATCCCAGGATTCCCACAGGAGGCACCATCAAAGTTTAGCTTCATTCTTCCAGATGGGGGGCACAACCAACAAACACCCAATCTTCTGTTTTGGGGCCGGTGATCCATCTTGTTGAAATGTTTTGGCATTATCAGCCTCAACCAATACTTCATTAGGTCATCATCCCATTTAGTGAAAGTGTGATTCATACACTAAGAAGCATTGACATTCAAGAGTTCTGTGATGCCAACTTCCATTGAGAGTATTAATTGTTCAAAGCTTCTTTCAACTCCTTGGAAAATACACCTATTGCGCTCTTTCCAAATATGCCAAAGTAGGATTGAAGGTGAAATGATCTAGATATTACTCCAAAAATAAGTTAACTTTAGTTTCAGCCAACTTTTGAGAAAGGCATATAAATCTGCTTGTCTTGCCCCATTCCAGTTCAGCTTTTCACACAACCAATCCTAGCACCTCGATGCCACCTCACAATTGAGTAGAAGATTATTTGTACTCTCAGCATCCTTTTTACACATTGGGCAATGATTGGGACCATAAATCCACACCAAATGGAGTCTATCGCCTGTTAGAATACGTTTGTGCATTGTCATCCAGGTGAATGCACCAACCTTAGGTAGGATTGCCTTGTCCTAGCATAAATTAGTTGGTCAGTCCTTTGATTCACACCTCAAGATCAGAATTTGATAACCCACATTGACAAAATACCTACCAGACTTAGCTCCACTCCAAATGATCTTGTCTGTTTTAGAGATAAGAAGGATTTTTCTATGTTTTAGCTCCTCAACCAAAGCAGATTTTGACTGTGTACTCACATCTAGAACATTTAGCTTATCCCACCTCCATTCCACATCTTCATTAGGAGAAGCTAAAAGAATATCAGCAACCTGTAGATGGCCCATAACATCCATGAGAAGATTAAATTCTACAAGCTCAGGGATGTCTTGCAATGAGGGATAACTATTCCAAGATTCCTTCCAGAACAAAGCCCGCTTTCCATCACCAATTTGCCAAGTAATGTGATCAGTAATGACTGATCAATACTCCCATAAGAATCGTCAAATATGTGACCTCGATTGAGTGTTTGCAATAGTTAAAATCCTTGAGGAGTCATCATTATCTAAATATTTACTTCTTAACACATGGGTCCAAAGGGAGTGTGGCTTTGAATACATATTGCAAACTAATTGGGCTCCTAGTGCCTTGTTTTGAAGATTAATGTTATTTATTGTTGCACCCTCATTTTCTTTATTTTCCCTTACTATGTCCCAACTTAGGAGAGGGAGCCATTTAGTTTCATTAGAGCCTTCCCATAGGAAGTGTCTCATGATTTTGTTGATATACTGCTTTGCTGATTTGGTGATTCTAAGACATGAGAACGCGTAGATGGGTATGACTCCCAACACTGCTTTCAACATGGTTAGTCTTCCAGCAAGTGGTAACCACTTTCCCTTGCAGCTACCAGCCTTCTTTTGACATGTTTCCACAATATGTTTGCAATGTTTTGATTTTGTAGCACCCTAAAAGATAGGGACACCAAGATATTTGTAAGGAAACTCCCCAACATTGAAGCCAAAGATCCGCTTTATGCTTCTTCCAGTTTGACGATTAATATTAAAAAAATAAATTAATGATTTGTCATTAGTGACTCTTTGTCTAGATTTGTGAGTATATAAGTCCAAAATCATTTTGATTTCTTTTGCTTCCGAGAGGCTTCCTTCCCCATATAACATTGTATCATCTGTGAATTGTTGGTGAGTGAGTGTCTCCATGGATTCCATAACTTTGATACCTCTCCAAAGACCATTTCTTCTATGTGAATTTATCAACCTACTTAATGCATCAACCATCAACATGAACAAAAATGGGGAGAGGAGGTATCCATGCCTTATCCCTCAGGTGCACTCAAAGAACCCACAAGGTGAACTATTTATCAGCACTGAGTATTTAATAGAGGAAATGCAGCCATATATCTAATCCAACCAGTCTCTTCCAAATCCAAAGGCCTCAAGGATTTTCATTAAAAAGCATTAGCTTACTCCATTGTAAGATTTACTTATGTCTAGCTTCAATATCATAGCTTTATGTCTACCCGTGTGTATCAAATGAATTACTTTGTTGGCAATGATGATACCCTCCATAATTTCCCTTCCAAAAATGAAACTAATTTTCTCTGGTGTGATTATGGCACTCATTATTGGTTTTAATCTATTCGCCATTTCCTTGGAAATAATTTTATATTGGGAGTTACAAAGGGAAATAGGCTTGAAATCTGAGAATGAAGAGGTGTTTTCCTTTTTCCTTATGAGAGAAATACATTTACTATTGATTTACTTCAACATTTTCCTCTTTTTCCTATAGTCTTACACTATCTCCCAGACTTCATCCCCAATGAAATCCCAACACTACTGATAAAATAGTGTTGGGAAGCCATTTGGGCCTGGTCACTTGTCTGGATGTAGATCAAAGGCGACATTATTCATTTCCTACTATGAAAATTGAGCCATGAGTTGCTAGTTAAACTCTTGCATTACAAGTTTAGGAATTATATCCAATATCTGACCTAGATCCGTTGGGTCCACCTCCTCTATGGGGGCCTATAGGGCCTTAAAATACCTCACCCCTTCAACTTGAATATCTTCTTCGTAGGTGAAGAGTCTTCCATCACCACTAGTAATAGAGTCAATTCTGTTTCTAATTCTTCTTATTTTGGATGTGTTGTGAAGGAAGCTGGTATTAGCATCACCTTCATTAAGCCAAACTTCCTTGGATTTTCTTTTCTAGAAGATTTCCTCCCTTGCAAGTACCTCATTTAAAGCTTCAGTTAGTCTTTTTTCTTCCATGAATTCGACATTAGTCATCCCTTGAGAAATGACTCTCTGATTTAATGTTTTGAGCTCATTTTCTAGTATGAGTTTCTCTTGAAATATGTCACCAAAAACTGTTTTGTTCCATATTTTGAGGTTAGCCTTGATTGTACCTATCTTTGTCATAAATTGGAAACTTTTTGTCTCGTGACCACGCTGCACAACATTCAACCACTTTGCAATTTCTAGGAGAAGACTTTCATTTCTGAGCCATATTTTTTCAAACTTAAAACTACTGTCAGAAGGGCGTCTATCAGATTGTAGCACCAGAGCAACAGGGTGGTGATCCGAACTAGAGTGGGGATGAACCATTGCCTCCTAAGTTACATTTTTCCCCAACCAGCTAGCTGACAGTAGGAATCTATTCAAGCGTTCCGCAATGTGAGTGAAACCCAATCTTCAATTATTCTAAGTAAACCAACCATTTTTAGTTTGAACATCTAGAAGCTCATTACTGATTACAAAGGACTTGAAGTTCTTTATTACCACAGTTTCCCTTGATAGACCCCCAATTTTTTCTCTCAGCTCTAAAATAGCATTAAAGTCTCCACCAAGGATGACCATCTAATTTTGGTGTTGCTGAATTTTGATTGTGAGTTCATCCCATAGTCTGACTTTAGCTTCAGTTTTAATTGGACCATAGATGTTGAGAAGAACAAACTATAGATTAGAGTAGAAAACTCGTACCTTACACATTATGAAATTTGGATTCAAAGAGACCTAAAAAATCACTACAATCCTCAGATTCCAAATTATCATCAGACCACCAGAACTGCCAGATGATTCAACCCACACTCTATAAATCCTCTTACATTTTCTTAAGAAACTGATTGCCTCTTTCTCATTTAGCTTTGATTCTTGAAGCATTAAAATGTCAGCATTTAAGAGATTGATATGGCGCTTGATCCAACACCACTTGTTAGGGGTGTTTAAGCCCCTAACATTCCAAGTTACAAGCTTCATCATTCCTCTAGGGAGGCCATGCCTCTCTTTGATCTCAGAAGATGCTCCTTGATGTTGGGAAGTCCTTGATCCCTAGAAACCTCTTCCCTTATCTATCTGTTAGTTTTCCTCCCCATCTTTCTACTGCTGCCCCCTTCCAGAGATTGATGGGTAGATTGGCAAATATGCCTTGGCTCTCTTATGCCAACTTCCTCCCTATCAGAATCTTCCTCTTCCTCTGACACTGGTAATTCTGTAGGCATCTTCACAATAGAAGTAGATTTGCCAGTGTGGCACTCCACTCTTTTCTCATCAAATTTCAGGGGAACACAGTTATCCAGTTGATATTGACCTTCAAAATTCATAGCACATAGATTTGATTGTTCTTGGGTTTCAGAAAACACATTACCCTCCATTGTCTGTTTTGCAGCTTCTAGGCACAGTTGGATGCCTGGATTCTCTGCAATCATGATTTCCTCTGCCTTTAGGATTGGGTTGTGGCTCTGATCATCCTTCTTTGTGGGAGAAACCTTTGGGGAGGGGCACTTAGAAACCTCGCTCCTCAGATTAACCCTTTGCATTGTAGCATAAAGTGCCCTCCTCTTTGTGGATCGTAAATTTGCTTCCCCAACACATGCTCCTTCCATCCTTGTAGCTTCTTCTCCACCTTCGGATGTTGGATGAGTAGTATTGTTGGTTGGAGACACATAAGCTAAATCAAGTTATGCTCCCTTAGCCTCTCTTGAGGAAACTGTGCACAGTTCCCTTCTAGGGTGGGGGAGAGGGAGATCCTATTTTTTTGAATTAAGCACATCCTTTCTTTGCTGGAAAAACATTTCAAAATGGGCTCTACTACCGTAATTCAGACAAAAGAACTTTTGTGTTTCTACTTCTACTAGTTGATCCCAATGGTAACCCTTTGAAGCCAAATGCAACATTGATGGAAATGGTCTGATTGATATTAGTTTCATCTTAATGTAGGAGGCCCGATCATCTTCACCCATATCCAAACCAAGCATAATTCCCAACTTTGCACCGATTTGCTCCAAGCAATCTCCCGTCCAAAATTCCATCGGGAAGTTGTATAAGAGAATCCAATATTCATCTTTGGATGGGGCCATAGTTCATGGGTTGAAGTTTCATTTCCATCTTTCTATGTAGACCAGATGGTTCCCCAACCTCCATACAATCTGGGACAACACCGAATCCCGATCACTTGAATAGGGAAATTGAACCATGAAGACATTTTTGGAAGAAAAGTGAGATTAATCGCATTGCTCCATGGGGCCTTGATCCAATTTTTGATATGTTATCTACCAATATTCTCCCCAATAACTTTCTCGATAAGGGCAATCTCACTCAACACTTCTTCTTCCTTTTCGGCCACATCCGTAACATCAATTGGCAATAGTTCTAAGGAAAGTGATGGAAATTTCCAGGCGCCTAGGTCTATTGCCTCTTTATGTTTCCTTGACCTTTTCTTTGGCTTAGGTTGGTTAGATGGGTGACTTTTCCAAGAATTGTGATCTAGGTTACCAAAATTGGAGGACTCTTGAAGTTGATTTCTTGTGCCAAGGGGATTCACATTTACCCTAGTCGCAACAGGATGCAATAAGAGCATAGTTTCATACTTTTGCCTTCCATCCCTTCCGACCCTTATGTCTTTATTTCCCATTTTGGGATAGTTCAAGTTATGTCTCTATTCCAACTTTCATGGTGCACACCATTCCTCACTTTCTTCTCTATGCCGAATTGATTCCATCGGGATGGTGCACTTAGCTTCTTTTGCCCAATCTCCCGCCTTTGCTCTTTTTGACCAATCTCTTGCCTCTGCTCTCGCCATCTCCAGAAATGAATCTATTGAATGGCTTTCTTGAGATTGGTTTTATTTTAAATTTATTATTATTATTATATATTATTGAATCCTATTTCAAAGTGGGGACATTACAAATTTCTTAATTAAGATTACTCTAAAAAAACACTCGATAAAATTTTCTTCAAACAATAGTAGACCAGTGCCTTCACCCCTGACATAATGTTGTAGTTAGTCTTACTGAATTTAAATTTTCTCTGAAAGACTAATAAGATAGAATGAAGCTTGACATCCAATCCTTCAAACTGATAATAAAACTGAAACTTAACGCAAACTATAATAACATAGGATAGAACATTGAAACAATCTAAATGAATAGATTTATCACAGGGAACTAATCAAACAATCAAAAAGATAAATACCATCAGAGATGAAAAACACTTGATCTTTGTATTGAAATAAACATAAGATAATTAACTGATTACATATAGCACAATGCCTTTTCATCAGTTTGGCATTTCTAGAAAATAAACCCCAAGAGTATTGTATATAATTGTATCTCCGAATCTATCTCTCATTTAATCAAAAGATCCTCTATATATATAGATGAGGATTTAGTTTCAAAATGAAAGGGCATACCCCTTCATTCAAAATTACACTAACTAATATCTTAAGTAAAAAAAACCAACTAACTGATCCTAACACAACTACCAACATAAAAAACATATTACATAAGGCTTTAAAAGACTACAATTTGAAACATCCGAAATAAGGGTTAATTGTCAAGCACTTTGCCACAATTCTTAATATGCTCCAAATGGTTTTCTGACTTATAGGTATCTACATCATAAATCATGTCCTTGACAATGATCTCCAATGTGACAAAACACTCCATCTGTGCAGTGGTTTCCTTTAACTCTATTCCATCTGTGCAGACATCATCAAGGGAAACACCGAGGAGACTCAAGCATTCAGTAATACATTTATCCTTATCCTTAATTTCACCTTTCTGTGATAAATCAATGATGAATAGTGAGTACCAAACCGGTACTGAGAGGGGGGGGGGGGGGTTGAATCACTACAGGCACAAAAACTTTTCCTGAACCGGTTTGACTGCAAACAGTGAACTTGACTGGCAATCACTAACACCGGTCATAAATCAGATTACTACCGATTAAACACAATGAGATTGTGAAAAATATAAACTGGAAACACTTAGCTTTCCACACAACCTACACCCTCATTCCCACATTATCCTTGTGCATAAATAGGTAATCTATCATCAGAAATATAATAACATGCTAGATCAACATGATTCACCGCTTGACAGAAAACAACAAAGCATCACATGAAAAAGACATCACATATGACACACATATTTTTCATGTGGAAACCCAACTGGGAAAAACCACGGTGGGGATGAATACCCACAAGCTGTTCTTGAACTCTTTAGATGTCCACTCTGTTACGAGCCTAGTCCGGTTAAAGACTGTTACAACAAATTCTTTTAGGAACCGATCCTATTAGGGATCAACCGGTTAAGGGATGGCTAGAATACCCGGTTAAGGGTTAAACCCTGTTAGAGGCTACCTTGTTAGAGGATTTCATGAACCCAATGGCTTTGAGTCCCCATGTTAAAGGATTTACAACAATCTAGTTAAAGCTACCCTGTTAAGGGATTTTCCAACTGTTGAAGTGGTTAGAGATCAACTGGTATTACAATGATTTGGTAATAGCACTCAATGCCAATGCAGATCCGCTTTAGTTCCTTCCTTTTGCATACACACTTTGCAGGTATCAATCCTCTTATCTGGTTTGGCAAGAATCATGTATCTTTGCACTTAGATACACACACAACATTTGCCAACAACTTCAACATGAAACAACATCGACCTTATAGGAAACATATAGGTCGGTATCAAAAACCCTAAACCCTAAACATTTAGGTTGAGCAATTCAGTCGGTTCAATCCTTACCATTGAATACTTTGCCTTTGAATACAATTGTCTTGAACAGATCTCAAGATATTCTCCATCGTTCGTTCTTCACCACTTCTTGGAGGCTGATAACCCATCATGCGTTCTCCACCGTTTACAGAGACTTCACACATTCTTGAGGTAAATAGGATCAATCTCCTTCATGCAAGATCCTTCATGCGCACAAGGCTGACGTGGAAACATAATTTGTTCTTCATTCCAATGCAAACACATCACATAATGTCATTGGTTGAATCACAAAGGCGTAGAACACTTCAACTGAAAACCCTGAAGCTAAGACTACCAACCGATAGTCATACCATATGAAACCTTGATACAAAACTTTCCATATACCGATTCACTTGGACAAACATACCGCTTCACTTTTTTACATATACCAGTTCACATTTCATCATACCAGTTCACTTGGACAAACATACCACTTCACTTCTTCACATATATCGGTTCACATGGAAGTGCTTACTTCAATATACCGGTTCACTCTTCATCATATTGACATCAATGACAACACACAATATCATCATGTCAACATACACTGCACATATGCCAACAATCTCCCCCTTTGGCATTGATGGCAATATACAAATATATCTCTGAGCTTCACAACTCCTCCCCTAATACTGCAAATGTCTTCTCTGCTTCACATCTTCTCCCACTTTGACAACAATGCCAAAGTGAAGGCATAAACATCTATGATCTACTATGTTGCTCCCCCTAAGGAGTAACATCCTTCAATACACCAATCCTGAGAAAAATATATCAATGTAAGTCCTGATTGATGTGGAGCACACACCTTTAGTTCACCTCTTGAAGGGGTAGCACCCCTAATTCACGTCTCAAATAGGTAAAAGTAGCCTTTGATAGAGGCTTGGTGAATATGTCTACTAACTACTCCTTACTGGAAACATGATCCAGTATAACTTCTTTGTTCTGAACCTTTTCCCTTAAGAAATGATACTTAAGCTCAAAGTGCTTGGTTCTAGAATGTAAAACCATATTCTTGGAGATGTTAATCGCACTTGTGTTGTCACAAAATATACTTACCAGTTCAGATACAGGAACTTTGAAGCCATTCAATACATGCTTCATCCAAATAGTCTAGGTGCAGTTCATAAAAGTTGCAACATACTCCACTTCTGCTGTAGACTGAGAGATACAACTCTATTTCTTACTCATCCATGAGACTAGTCTTCCACCAAGAAAGAATGCACCACCGGTTGTGCTCTTCCGATCATCCACATTACCATCCCAGTCAACATCTGTAAACACTTTCAGGTTGAAATCATTACTGTATGGATACCATAATCCATAGTCAATAGTTCCCTTAAGATATCTTAGAATCAGCTTGACTGCTACCAAGTGGGATTCTCTTGGGATTTTCTGGAACCATGCAGTAATGCCCACTGCATGTGCAATGTATGATCTGCTATGCACTACATAATGCAACTTACCAATAATTGATCAGTAATCCTTCTCATTTACCAATGCTGAGTCATCCTCTTTTGATAATTTGCAACCAGTCACCATTGGTGTACCAACCAGTTTGTTGTCTTCCATGCCAAAGGTCTTCAACGCCTCTTTGACATACTTGGACTAAGTAATAAAAATTCCATCTTTCATTTGTTGAATCTGTAGTCCAATGAAGCACTTAATCTCCCCTATGAGTGACATCTCAAACTCCTTTTTCATCTCATCTGCAAAGTCATGACTCATCTTGTCATCTCCACCAAAGATTATGTCATCAACAAATACTTCACAGATCAGAATCTGATCTCCTTCTGATTTCAAGTAGATATTGCTATCTTCACTTATTCTTTCAAATCCAATCTTTACAAGATGGGAGTGCAAGAATTCATACCATGCCTTAGGTGTCTGCTTCAATCCATACAAGGCTTTATGTAGCCTACACACCATGTCACTATCTTCTGATAGGGAAAACCCATCTGGTTGCTCTATGTACTCCTCCTCTTCAAGTATTCCATTTAGGAATGTAGATTTTACATCCATTTGGTATACCTTGAATCCTTTAAAAGCTGCATATGCAAGAAGCATACAAACTCCTTCCAATCTTGCTATTGGAGAAAAGGTTTCTCCATAGTCTTCTCCTTATTCTTGGGCATATCCTTTACACACTAGTCTAGCCTTTTTCCTTACCATTGTGCCATCCTCATTCAGCTTATTTCTGAAGACCCATTTGGTTCCAATGACATTTTTATGCTCCGGTCTGGGTACCAAAGACCATGTACCATTCTTCTCTATCTGGTCAAGTTCTTCTTCCATTGCCTTGATCCAGTCTTCATCTTTATGTGCCTCTTTGAATGATTTAGGCTCAAATTCAGAGATCATACATGAGCTTTCTCTGAGCTTTCTTCTTGTAATAATTCTTGCATCTTTGTCTCCTATGATTTGCTTTGGATCATGATTGAGTTTGACATACCTAGGTATATTCTTAACATATTCCTCTTTCTTTTCTTCTTCATCCTCATCTTCATCAGCATCTACTGGTGTGGGAGCACAGTTATTAGTACTGGGTAGATTTGCAACCAGTTCCCAGAAGGTTACTATTGATTCATCTCCTACATGCTCACTGCCAGTTTCCTCAGGTTTCTCAGAGTTTTCATCAATCCTAACATTGATGCTTTCAACGATTCTCTGAGTCCTACTATTGAAACATTTGAGATCTTTACTCTTGGTGGAGTATCCTAGCAATATTCCCTCATAACATTTTGCATCGAACTTACTTAGATGTTCACTTCTCTTGATATAACATTTGCTACCAAATACTCTAAAGTAGCTTACCATTGGTGTCTTATCGGTCCAGTACTCATAAGGAGCTTTATCCTTTCCTTTCTTGATGAGTACCCGGTTCATTGTGTAGACTGCAATGCTCACCACTTCTCTCCAAAAGGTGTGAGCAACCTTTCCTTGGATCAACATAGTTCTAGTTGCTTCAACCATAGTTCAGTTGTTTCTTTCTGCTAAGCCATTCTGTTGTGGATTCCGGGGGGAAAATAGTTGCCTCTTGATGCCATTCTCTTCACAATATTTGTTGAATTCACCGGAAGTGAATTCCCCTCCTTGATCAGTTCTTAGGCATTTGATTCTTCTACTGCTTTCCTTTTCTACCAGTGCTTTGAAAGCTTTGAACTTTCCAAAGGCTTCAGACTTCTCCTTCAAGAATGTGACCCACATTATTCTTGAGCAATCATCTGTAAGAATCATAAAATACCTATCTTCTTGCACACTCCTGGTTTTCATAGGACCACACAAATCAGTATGCACAAGATCAAGTAAATTGTCTTCAGTGAAATATTTACCTTTGAAGGTTGAGGAAGACATTTTCCCCAGTTGACACTCTCTGCATAGAGGATTTTTCGGTTTGCTCAGCACTGGTAGTCCTCTAACTACCTTAATCTTACTGGCCTTCACTATGTTATCAAAGTTTACATGGCAGAGTCTCCTATGCCATATCCAGCTATCATCAAATTTAGCCATAAGACATGTACTTATATTAGCATTTAGTTGAAATAGGTTACCTTTGGCCTGCATACTAGTGGCCATCAGTTCACCATTCTTTCCTTTGATTTTGTACACTCCATTTTTGAATTCCAGAGTGAGTCCACTATCATTCAGCTGGGCAACACTCAATAGGTTGTGTCTGAGACCTTCCACCCAATACACATTGTCAGCAATGCTCTTTCCATTTAGAGAGGTGGACCCTCTACCTTTGACCATACATGGTGCATCATTACCAAAATGAACCACACTGCCATCATACTCTTCCAGAGATAGAAACTTGCTCCGGTCACTAGTCATATGGTGAGAACAGTCACTTTCAATAATCCACTCATTGGAATTATCAAAGCGGGAGACAAGAGCCTTCTTGTCTAACACATCTTCTTTGACTGCAACAAACACAATATCTTCAGATTCCTCATCAGTGACACCTTCATCAACTGCTACAAAATAGTTTCTTTGGTTTCCTCCTTTGAACTTCTTGAACCTTTCTGGTTTGTTTTTGTTATCACCATTAGGACAATTTACAGTAATGTGTCCTATCCGGTTACAAGAAAAGCATTTCAAAGGGAGCTTACCTCTGTATTTACTGGTTTCCTTAGGAAGTCTCTTGGCAAGAAGAGCTTCAAATTCCATCAGGATCTCCTCATCCTCCATTTCTTTGCTCTGCCTTGGTTCACCGCTGGTGCTTGCTTCTTTACCTTTTCTAGATGGTGCAACAGATGCTCTAAAAGCTAATTTAGTCTTCTGAATACTGCCATCAAAACTATTTAGCTCATAGGCTGTCAACTTTGCAATGATGGATTCTAGGGATACCTTAGTCTTATCTATTGACCTCAAATCCTAAATAGTAGCAACCCTTATTGCATAGATCGGTAATAAGGATCTCAAGACTTTGCTAACAATAGTAGAATCATCAATTCTACCTCCTGCACTCTTGATATCTCCAACAACTATTTTGATTCTTATTCCATATTGTTGAATGGTCTCTCCTTCAAACATCCGCATGTCTTCAAACTTTCCCCTAAGACTTTCTTCCTTAGCTTGTTTTACATGCTCATCACCACCATAGATATTCTCAAGAGTATCCCATACTTCTTTGGGATTTTCTTAATCCTAGACATCAATAAACTCAATGTCAAATAAGCTGTTGATTAGGGCTTCCATGACTTGCCCATTTTCCTAGATCTCTCTCTTTTGGTCATCGGTGAGAGTACCAGTAGGAATAACATAAGCATTCTCAACATATCTCCAGTGTTGAGCACCCATGCTTGTGATGTATATCTTCATTCTGTCCTTCCATATTTTGAAATTATCTTTGTTGATCATTGGACCTTCCCTCTTCATCATTACAATAGGATCTTTCCCTCAAGCAGTTAAGCTTACAACATAGAGGACTTGGAGCATGCTCTGATACCAATTGATAACTCAATGATGATCAGTGAGTACCAAACTGGTACTGAGAGGGGGGGTGAATCAGTACAGGCACAAAAACTTTTCCTAAATTGGTTTGACTGCAAACGGTGAACTTGACTGGAAATTACTAACACCGGTCATAAATCAGATTACTACCAGTTAAGCACAATGAGATTGTGAAAAATATAAACCGGAAACACTTATCTTTCCACACAACCTACACCCTCATTCCCACATTATCCTTGTGCATAAACAGGTAATCTATCATCAAAAATATAATAACATGCTAGATCAACATGATTTACCGCTTGACAGAAACCAACAAAGAATCACATGAAAAAGACATCACATATGACACACATATTTTTCACGTGGAAACCCAATTGGGAAAAACCATGGTGGGAATGAATACCCACAAGCTGTTCTTGAACTCTTTAGAAGTCCACTCTGTTAGGAGCCTAGTCCGGTTAAAGACTGTTACAAGAGATTCTGTTAGGAACCGATCCTATTAGGGATCACCCGGTTAAGGGATGGCTAGAATACCTGGTTAAGGGTTAAACCCTATTAGAGGTTACCTTGTTAGAGGATTTCATGAACCCAATGGCTTTGGGTCACCCTGTTAAAGGATTTACAACAAGTTGGTTAAAGCTACCTTGTTAAGGGATTTTCCAATTGTTGAAGTGGTTAGAGATCAACTGGTATTACAATGATCTGGTAATAGCACTTAATACCAATGCAGATCCTCTCTAGTTCCTTCCTTCTGCATACACACTCTGTAGGTATCAATCCTCTTATCTGGTCTGGCAAGAATCACGTATCTTTGCACTTAGATACACACATAACATTTGCCAACAACTTCAACATGAAAGACAACATTGACCTTATAGGAAACAGATAGGTCGGTAACACAAACCCTAAACCCTAAATATTTAGGTTGAGCAATTCAGTTGGTTCAAGCCTGACCATTGAACACTTTGCCTTTGAATACAATGATCTTGAACAGATCTCAAGACATTCTCCATAGTTTGTTCTTCACCGCTTCTTGGAGGTTGATAACCCATCACGCATTCTCCACCGTTTACAAAGACTTCGCACATTCTTGAGGTAGAGAGGATCAATCTCCTTCATGGAAGATCCTTCACGCGCACAAGGCTGACATGGCAACACAATCTGTTCTTCATTCCAATGCAAACAAATCACACGATGTCATCGGTTGAATCACGAAGGCGTAGAACACTTCAACCAGAAACCCTAAAGCTAAGACTACAAACCGATAGTCATACCATATGAAACCTTGATACAAAACTTTCCATATACCAGTTCACTTGGACAAACATACCGCTTCACTTTTTCACATATATCGGTTCACATTTCATCATACCGGTTCACTTGGACAAACATACCGCTTCACTTTTTCACATATACCGGTTCACATGGAAGTGCTTACTTCAATATACCGGTTCACTCTTCATCATATTGACATCAATGACAACACACAATATCATCATGTCAACATACACTGCACATATGCCAACATTCGGGTCAACTAACATAGGAATACCATGTTGAATTACATATTTACACTCATCGTATTCGTTTTGTAATTCTGCAATGAATTTATCATGCTTTGCAAGTAGACTTTCAATTTTCTCAATCTCTATGGCATCTTCTCCCTCCAAATTCTTCTCATGCAGCTTGAACCCCAGTCTATTTTTTATCCTGTTATGTGATACTGCATTGTCCACATTTTTCTAAAACACAACCCAAAACTCTTTGAAGTGATCCTGCAACTTTTCAAATCTTTTATTCAATAAGAAAGAAGCAGTATCAATTCTTACACTTTGCATATGTTTGAGAATTATCTGATTTTCCTACTACAATTCCTCACATTTCTTCTTCCAGTTTGAATTTTCAGGAGAAAGCAACATGGGTTCAAACTATCCACTTCTTTTGATGGCCTCCTCATACATAGATTTGTACTGATTCCTTTCCCTTACCACTCTAACCATCTCTGCCCTGTTGAATTTGGAAATATCTACTCCTATATCTATTGAGACAATAGGATCAATTTCTCCCACCTTTAATTTCATCATGTGTCTAAAAGACCTATCCACATCAATGATTGTTGGTCTCTTTTTTGGTGGATACAATGCCCATAACATTCTTCCACATCTAGATCAAACCTTGACCCAATAAAAATGTCATTAACTCCCTGAATATCCAGTTTGAATTCCTTATTATCAGAGTGCAATAAAATAAAATAAATAAAAGAGGCACTCAAGTCCCATCTTGGAAAAATAATTACTTTGACCTGTATCAGTAATTGGCTCCCTCTCTGTGGAGTCATAATGAACAATTCTGCTTCTATATCCTCTTTTAGTTTCTTCAATAATTCTGCCTCATTTTTAGGTGTCACATTTGGGATAGACTCCCTTAGCCTTTTGCCATTGAAATTATAAAGAAAAGACTTAAATTCTCTGGATTTAACAAATAAATCATCTACCACAAAAGCAACATGTCCATCCAATCTTGCATCTTTATAAATTTCCATTTTAGTTACAATTTGATCATCTTCATTGAACTCTTCTTCCACATCTTTTTCCTGTGACCTAGAAATGGCTTCAGTATTTTCTGGATCATTTTCTGACATTTCTTCTTCTGACTCCATCTTCATTAACCTCTATCTTTTCTCCTTCAATTGTTTGTTTAGGTTATCAATCACTTCTTGAGCCTCTGCGTCTTCCATGTTCCTAGATATATCTTTTGCTTCCAAACTCACATGCAAATAATCACCTAGATTTTGCCCTTTCTTGGCATAGTGGATATATCCTTTTGGATCATAATTCTTTCTTGCAAAATGTTTGAATAATTTAAATTCTTCCATTAATTTCTTATCAATTACATCATAGGCTTTTGTTGAAATAATTGTGAAATATCCAGAGCCGAGAGTACCTGGAAAGAAAGCCTGGTTACGCAGGTCCCCCAAGTTTTTAGTATTTGAGAAACTCAATTGTCTGACAATATCCAAGTATTCTATTCAGTCGGGAACACATTTTGGCAACATATAGGGAGTTCCTTCAAACCCATATATCCTGAAACATGTGAAGTCCTTATGGACATACCAATCTCCCTAGTTATGATTCACTATCTTTCTGTCATCAAAATCTTTAGGTCTTAGAAATATTTTAATATCATCTAAGATTGATCCATCACAAGGAAATCCATACATCCAATAAATTGTCTTTACTATCCATTCCTCAAATTTGATATAATTTGATCCTATCTAATGAGAATCCCAAATAAAAGTTCATAATTGAACATGCTACTCCTCCCCTTGCCTATTTCTAACATTAAGCTTCAATTTGTAAGGCCACATACCCCTAAAACGTCTAGAGAATAAGATTAAATGCATTAATAATAAGTAAAACTTAAAATTAGGGCAATTATTATCCCCGAGGTTCAAAAACCCTCATGCAATCTCTCCACCAAATATGACGCATAATCAAATGACCTGGTTTCATAAATTTGAATGTCCAAAGCTAAAAATAATGGTCCAATACTCATGAGGTCTGGAACCTCAACGCCTCCTAACTGCCCACAAGACATATAGGTGTACTGAAGGTAATGTCTGAAAAAATCAATGTTAAATGGTGGCACGTCTTTTTTTGTAAGTTCTCCCACTTCTTCTTTATGAATAACTAGTTTCCACCCAAGGTATGTAGTGTCCATTCTTTGATATTCCTCTTCCAATTCCCCAAAAGACAGAGGTTTATCAAAACCAGAATCTAGGTTGAACACTTCATTTATAGCATTTACTGAAAACTTTATGAAGGCTTCTCCATTTGGAGTCTGAATGTATCTACCCACAAAATTATAATTTCTCACTAGAATCTATAAAACATTCAAATTTAAAAAAGAATTAGGGACAATTAGCTTACCCATATTTGTAACCCAGGGGTTGCAGAGCAACACCTCCCTATTTCTCCTGATGTAATGGAATAAAAAAAATCATAGCCCCTTAGCCTAGTCCAAACATCCCCGACATCCTTGTATCTATCTTCCAACTGATTCCGACTAGGTAGATGTTGTTTCGATCTTCTAGACTTAGGACCTGGTTCTTGCATTTGATCAATCATATCCTGGTTCAATTTTCTAACTAGGGCATTTTCTCCTATTTTAGATTTATTGGCTCTTGACTCTGAACTATTGGCTGATCTCTTTTCCCCTATAGAACTAGATGCCTCCATTCCTACAACTGCAATTTCTCACTCTACCCTTTACGAATTAGAAGTCTCTATTCTGCCAATTTCCTTCATTGTGTGATATTATGTCAAGAAACTTCAATTATATAAAAAATTTATTCAATGCCAAACTCGCAATGATTAGCATCCCATAAATTGGCTTCATGTGAACCCAATGCAAGCATTTAATAAGAGTCCTCTGCTTCAGTTTTGAAATTTGATTTGACAACAGTTCATAGGCACATGTCTCCCCGATGTAATTTTATTTTGGCACCATCAACATAACTCTCTCCCTTTCTTAGATACATTGAGATTACCTGTTGATCGACATATGTTGGTTCGATAATTTTCACAGCCTCCTGATTTCTTCTTACTCATTGGGATAGCATAAGCCAATAACCTCTCTTCTTGTTGATCAATGAGAGTTATCCCACTAGTCTCAATGGGTATCAAGATAGCTTAAAATGTGTTCAGGCGATGGGCATAATTTCTCCGATGTCTTTTCCCTTGGCGTAGCTCCTCTCGATACGTTATGTCTCAGCATAATCTTTGCCAACATTCTCATCGGGAATAGTCTTACCGATAGCCTCATCGGCTATCGACAAGACATGATTTCTCCATTGCCGCTTATGTGTGTTATGCTGATGGACTTGATCGGTGTATTCTATCCCGATCACATGCTTCTACTTATCTTAAATGTTACCATCGGGTTGAATTTTGTCGATAGTGCAGATTTCAATTTTTTTGTAACTTTTGCTTTTCCTTATGAATACAAATGTTTATAATCTTCTTAATGGGTTCAATATAAAGTGAACAAAACCTCAAATACAAAAATGGACTCCATTATTTCTAGTTATTCTTTAAGATACTTTTGAAGGATACATTTTAGCAAAATTTGTCAAAGTGAAATCTCATCCATATCTACCATTTGATAACAACACATGTTTTTGCTTCAAAGGAATATTGAAAACCTTTTGATAAGTAGCCACAATCACATTTGCATTTTTGATCACCCCAAGAAATTTCTGATAAGCTTTCTATCCTCCAATCTACACCTTGAGAGGATATCTGTCTACCTTGTCTCATTTTAGTGCCACCTTCAAGATTCCTAGTTGATGGTTGGTTTACAAGAGCCAAATCACAGATCGATGGGAGTTGGTCACCTTCAAGTTACGTTAAATGTAGATACTCTTGACTTAATGCTTGGCCTAGTTTGCAAACTCTAGAGAATCCTAGTGATGCAGAGAGGCTACAGGATCCCTTAAATATTTGTGAACCTTCCTAACCTTATCACTACTTTAATCTTATTAGAGTGCTTTGACATTGTTGTAATATACCCGCTTCACTTGTGATTTGTCAATGACTGTTGCTCATGATGTTACTGTGCTGAATGTCCAACAGTTTTGGTTCATTTTGCAATTTTTCTATGTTTAAGTATTTCAATTTGGTATTGTGTGTGTGAAAAGTGGACCTGTATCTGTATCTGGAATACACAACACTTCAATTAAGTCATTAGATGCATGGTTAGTAAATCAATAATCAATGAATAATAAACCATTATAAAGTGACCCATTGCCTTCTAGTAGATGCGAGTTTAGATTGCTCTTAGATTGCTAAGCTATCTAGTGACTAGACAACACCTAAATGAAAGATTTTTAAATCTATATGAGCATGAATATGAGCTAAATGGATGCAAGATTTAAGCTAGATATGCAAGATTAATCTAACATGATTTAAGCAATATGAAATAACTAATATGCAATATCTGAATGCAAATTCTCAATGAACCTAAAGCAAAAACAACATAATAACAATATATTCTCCAAGATCTCTTGAATGAGAGATGAGAGCCTGCATTTATAGAAAATTTAGAAAGAAACCAACGTCTGAGATCAAATGATGATGAGCTGTCAAGATTTTCCAAGAGGAAGCACAATTTAGGTGAATTGATGTGATTGGATGCTTTTCTCAGTTTTAAAGAAAATTGAACTAAAATTAAGATAAAATCAGAAAAACTGATTTATTCTCTATTTCACTCAATTTTAATATTTAATTGTTTTAATTGCTTTCTTTGAGATTATTTATCAATTTTTAATTTGTTTTTCAAGATTATCTCCAATTGATTTCTTTTCTCAAATTTTAATTCTTTTTTTTTTTGTCAATTAATTCCTTTTTTGATGATTTAATTGCAAATTAATTTATTTCATTAAATATGCTAGGATATTCAATAAAATAAATAGGATAATTGTTTTAAAAAGATTTACTTGGAATGATCAATTAATTAAATAAATATTTAATTAATATTGGTTGATTAATTTGCCATGTGGCATTGATGATTTAAGAAATTAATTGTGTGCTTGGGATTTATTTAATTTCCTTTGGTTAGGACCTTGGTGACGTTGTCGAGATTAGGGGCTCATGGTTTAGATGACCATTTTTAGGGTATTACATTTGCCCGTCTTTGAATTAATGTGTGAGTAGCGCATTGGTTCAAAGAAAATTTGATGTCTAGGAGATACTAGTTCTGAACTTGATTAATCATGAACCAAATGAAGAGCGAGGTGTTTAACTTGTTTTGAAGTGATGAAACTGAACAAAGTTGATTAAAGCGATATTGATCTCGAACTTGATTGAACTAGGAACGATAGAGAGCAAAGATATTGATCTTGAACTTGATTGATCAAGAAGCGGATCTTACTGATCTAGAACTTGATTGAACAAGACATAGTGAGCGAACAAAAAACCGATCTTGAACTTGATTGATCAAGACACAATGAGCAAAGATAAATTGTCCAGCTTGATTCAATGCAACGAAACTGAACACCTGCTTAGATTGAGTGTGTGATCAAAGATACTCTTTAAACCCTTGATTGAGTTTAAATGAATAATCAGCTTGATGAAAAGATATGAAACTGATGAACGTTAAGAGACTGATTCAGACAAAGACAATATTAGCTTGATATGAAGCGATAAAAGATATGCCCCTAGTGATTGATTTGATGAAGCTTAGCTGCTCGACTTGTAACAAAGATTTTTGAAAGAAATTCTCAACTTTGAGGTCATGAGTATGCCCCCTCGGGAGTGAAATCGAAAGATAGCAAGGGTTGTGTAGTGATTTTAGGCAATTTTTTTGAGCAATGATAAGTTATTTGAGCACAAAGATTAATGTTGAGGATTAAAATCAGAGTTAATGTGAGAATTACATTGAGATTTAGCATTGATTAATGAGAAATTGAGCACAAATTGAAGAAGAGAATGTGTAGTTGATGAAAGCACTAAGTGGTCAACGTTGTGAAATTTTGATGAGAGAATTGACATTAGATTTCGATTTCGATCCCGAAAATGGGCTCAAGAAAGTTGATTTATGAGCTCTTGATTTGATTTCATTGTACTTGTGTTGATTGATTATGAGATGTTGTTCTATATTCTTTATTCTATATGTATGCATATCTTTTCAGTATAGATGAATGGATGCAAATGGAATATGGATGTTTATTTTTATTTCTTTTTATGCAAATAAATGATGATGCAAATAAATGAGGAGAATGAGCAACTAGTAATGCAAATGTTTGTTTTTCTTCATGCAATAATATGAATACAAATAAGTATAAAATGAAATCTATGGATCTATATAAGATGCTCATGTATGCAACTAACATCTTAATACACAAGAACTCAATGATGAAAAAGAGACCACTTAGTTGAGAAATGATGAAGTTTCCAACTCTCATTCAGAAGATAAAGAGAGTATTGTTATTATGCAGAAATCACTTGAAATGCAGAAAATGTAGAATGAATGCAACTTAAACTAGTCACTGGATTTGAAATGCTTATGTTTCATCATTGAGAGTTTTACAACCATAGCAGGCAAAATAGAGTTCCTTGCTTTTCATGTACAATATTAATTATCTTGTCCGCAATGACCCTTTTTTGTTCATATCCTTGGACAAATTTCGCAAGGACCTGGATTGCATGATAAAGAAATTCCCTCAAAATAGACAAAGAAATGATGGGAACCTCCCTATAGCATTCAAATAAGTGGAGTCGAGGTATGTGCGGTGATTTATCCTTGATGTGAAGGCTCTTATCACAAACACCTAGCTAATTTAGATGTTTTTAGATCATTGGAATCATTCCTAGGAGCAGAAGACACATAAAATATTATGCCCCCAATCCTTGCTCCTCTTAGTCAAGATACACTTCCTTGAGTTACTCAGAGGGATTGTTTTCAGTAATGTTGTTTTTCTTGTGTACTCGGTGATAAAACTCTTCAGTAGTCAAGAGACAGGTGACTGAATCGGAGTGGACGACCAGGTTTCACTGTCAGAAGGATGACTTGGTTGATACTGCTTAGGACATGTAATATGCTCTGTCAATTACCCTAAGACTAGGACATTGATTAGTTTCAAGCCATGAGGGTTCCAACGAACGAGGATGTAACAAAAGTGATTGAAATATGTACAAGAAAAAGAAAAGATGCATGAAAGTGGGAATGCCAATGTTGCATTGATAGATGGAGCACTTGAGTACAAGAGGTGCCTGTTTGCCAGATTTTTCACCTGCTTGGCAGAGATTCATTTTTTTTTTTACGAAGGTGCCTGTTTACCAGGTTTTCACCAAGGCATTTTCTCTCTTTTTCCCTTTTTTTTTTTTTCTTTTCTTTTTTCTTTTTTTTTGGATTTCTTCAGGACTTTTTCTGATTTTTAGGATTTCTTCAGGACTTTTTCTAATATTTTAGGATTTCTTCAAGACTTTTTCTAATTTTTTCAGGATTTTTTCTGATTTTTTAGGATTTCTTCAGGACTACTTAGCTCCATAGGCTGCTAGAGCAGAGAATATTTAGGTGAAGAATTTCTTTAGGTGGATGGTGTTGATCAGTTCATGAATCTTTTCTCCTTCCAATGTTGAGAGTTGATAGGCACCAGAGCCAAAGGCTGCAGTAACAATGTAGGGACCCAACCAGTTGGGTTCAAACTTCCCTTTGTTTTCTCAAAACTATTAATTCTTAGGATTTTCTCTCAGGAAACAAGGCCACCAACCTAAAATTCTCGTTGTCGAACCTTTTTGTTATAACCTCTAGACATTCTCTTGTCATATGCTCTTAGATGATCAAACGCCACTTGCCGACATTCATCCAGCAATTCAAGTTCTTACAATATAGCTATTCTATAGTCTTCATCAGTAACAAGACCTTGCAAAGAAACTCTTAGAGATGGTATTTCCACTTCAATAGGTACTACTGCTTCGGACCCATACACCAAAGAAAAAGGTGTAGCCCCAGTAGGTGTTCTGATACTTGTTCTATAAGTCCACAGGATAGGATTGAGCTGCAGATGCCAATCCTTTCTAGATTTATTTACTGTTATTTGTAAAATAGTCAATAGATTCTTGTTAGATGCCTCGACTTGTCCATTACCTTGAGGGTAGTACACAGATGACCAATGTTATTTTATTTTGAATTTTTCACAAAGTTCATTTAGATCTTTGTTCTTGATCTATCCTCCATTGTCAGTTATAATGGATGAAGGTATACCATACCTGCAGATGATATAATTAAGGATGAACAGGGCTACTTGTTGACCGGTTGCTTTGATGAGCGGAACCGCTTCTACCAACTTAGTAAAGTACTCAGTGATAGTTATAATAAACTTGTGTTTATTAGATGATGCAGGATATATTTGATTAATTAGATCAAATACCCACTATTGAAAGGGCCAGTGTGTAACAAAGGGTATGAGATCCCTTGCTGGAGCATGTATAAGGTTCCCATGTAGTTGGCACTTTTCATAGGTTTTATCAAATTTTATAGCTTCTTTCTGCATGTCTGGCCAGTAGTAGCCAGCCCTGAGTAGTTTTTGTTCTAAAGTTAGACCATTTGAATGGGATCCACAAACACCTTCATGAACCTCGGATAATGTGCATTGAGATTCCTCAGTTTCTAGGCATCTAAGCAAAGTACTATCTAAACCTGACCTAAATAGGTCATTAGCAATGATGACGTACCGTGACGCATTTCAGATTAGGTTCCTTTTTTTATTTTAAGAAAGATTAGTAGGGACAACTTGGTCATGCAGGTAAGAGTAAATGTGGCTATAGCGAGATGAGTCATGTCCAATAATAGAACAAACCATCTAGGACTTGGTAGAATCATAGGCAGGATAATGTAACTCTTCCACTAGGAATTCAAAGTGGAAATTAGATTCCTATAGCTGTGGTATAGACGCCAAGGTGGCCATTACATCCGTTGCTCTATTTGCTGATCTGGGGATTTGCTGAAATGATACAAAGGTAAAGTATTTCTTGAGATCATCCACCATTCTCTTATAAGGCATCAGTTTCTCATCTCTTGTCTGATATAGATCATTGATTTGGTTGATAATAAGTTGATAATATCCATAGATGTGTAATTCAACAATCTTCCACTCGATGGCCAGCTTGATCCCATTTACCAAAGCTTCATATTCTACAATGTTGTTTGTGCAAGGGAAGAAAATCTTGTAAGCTTTTGGGATTGAATATTTTTGAGGAGTAATAAAAAGTATTCCAGTACCAGAACCATGTTAAGTGAAAGACCCATCAAACAAAATCTTCCATGATTGTTGAGTAAGGTGCATGATTGATTCATCTCGAAATTCTATATGCAAAGGTTGACTATCTTCAAGTGGAGCATCAACAAGTTGGTCTGTAATAACCTGTCTTTTGATGGCTTTATATTCCACATATTCAATATTAAATTCTATAAGAACCATGACCCATTTAGCCAGTCTTCCTATGAGCATTGCTTTGCTGAGAGGATATTTG
Source organism: Cryptomeria japonica (assembly GCF_030272615.1). Classification (NCBI taxonomy): domain Eukaryota; kingdom Viridiplantae; phylum Streptophyta; class Pinopsida; order Cupressales; family Cupressaceae; genus Cryptomeria; species Cryptomeria japonica. Next base: position 191,759,570 of record NC_081414.1, on the reverse strand, counting down.
AGTGGATCAATCTTAGCCACTAGCTTAATAGAGTGTGCTAACATGTAGTGTCTTAATTTCTGTGATGCAAAGACTAATGCCAAACATGCCTTTTCTATGATTGTATAGTTCATTTCATAAGACACCAATGTTATACTTATATAATATATGGCTCTTTCCTTTTTATTCTCATCATGTTGTGCTAGAAGTGCCCGTAGTGAAGTATCTGTAGCTGATATGTATAGAATCAATGGTTTTCCTTGAATCGGTGGTATCGATATGGGTGGATTAGAAAGATAATCTTTGATTTGTTTTAGATGTTGTTCACAACCTTTATCCCAGTTGTATTGAACTCCTTTCCTTAATACCTTTGTGAGGGGTTGAGCTTTGTCTGCTAGCTAAGATATAAAGCACCTTATTGATCGAAGACATCCCTGTAAACTTCTCATTTGACTAATATTCTTGGGTGGAGGCATTTCCATTATAGCTTGGACCTTTCTAGGGTCAACCTCAATTCCCTTCTTTGAAATTATGTAACCATGAAATTTTCCTGATGTTACTCCAAATGCACACTTTTTAGGATTTAGCCAGAGCTTGAATCTTTCTATTCTATCTAGTATGAGGCCTAGTTCTTGAATATGCGTAGATCTCTTCATGGTTTTTACTAAGGTGTCATCAACATAATCTTCCATGTTTTTGTCTATCATATCGTTGAAGATAGTGGTTACTGCTCTTTGCTAAGTTGCTCCTGCGTTCTTTATCCCAGATGGCATAACATTCCAGCAGAAGGTTCCCCATGCACATGTGAAGGCTATCTTTTCTTGATCCTCAGGAGCTATCTTGATATGATTGTAACCAGAAAATCCATCCATTAATGAGTACATCTTATATCCAACAGTCATATCTACTATCATATCAATGTTGGGAAATGTCATCTTTTGGACATGCTTTGTTGAGATCCCTAAAGTCTATGCAAAATCTAATAGGTTTGTCTGCTTTTGATACAGGTACTATGTTTGATATCCATTCTGCATAGTCTATAACTCTGATAAATTTAGCTTTTAGCAATTTTTCTAGCTCAGCCTTGACTAGCAATGCCACATGAGGATGCATCTTACGAAGTTTTTGCTTAACTGGTTTAACTTCTGGTGTAATAGAGAGATGATGCATGATGAGATCAGGATCTAGTCCTAGCATATCAAAGTATGTCCATGCAAAGTTGACCTTCTTTTTTGAAAAGAGGTTGCTGAAATATTTTAACTCTTTTGCTGATAGTGATTGAGCTAAATGAATGATATGTGGCATTTCTTGACTTCCAATATTGGCTGGTTGAGTTGGTTCAATCAATAACAAAGACCTTTCTTGGAAGTGACTTGGTAGCATATCAAGTATCTCACCTTTAGGTGCCTCAGAGAGGTTTTCACCTTTAGGTACGTCCTTTATTTTTACTATTTTTGATTCTGACACCGCCACAATGTAGTTTTCACCATCAGATCTCTTTTTTTTTTTTTTTTTTTTTTATGACTGAGATACTTGATGTCTGTTTCATTCATGTTCTCTCTTTTCTCACTGGTGGAAGAGTTCATTGGTTCCACTGCATTAAGATAATAGGCTAGTGTGTAGTCATTGGCGAAGTTGGGTTTATTCAGAGGTTGGTTATAAAAAGTATAGTCAATCAGTTCATGATGTATCAAAGATAAATTTTGAACAAGTTTAAGGAAGTTTATGGTACTATCATCATTACTTCGGATCGACCAGTTGAGTTCCAGAAGACTAACTTGCGTAGGTTCCTCGAGACCAGGAAAAGTTACAACACGATTATCAAAAAATTTATGTTAGTATTTATTGGACCTAACCCAACCGACCTACTTCTAGCATTGTCCCCTACTTTAGATTGGACTTCATACCATGGTGTGATAGTAATAGGGTCAACAAACATCATCTCAATATTCATGACAAAGTAGTCATAATGTGTTGTTGAATAGTTACTATTATAAATAGAGCTTCTGTCTAATTTATCATAGTCATAAGATGAAGTTTCTGACTCGTCTTCAAGTGGTTTAGTAAAAGTATATATAATATCAATACCTACATCTTTGATGTTGCAAGTTCCTTCATGATTTGGTTCATTGATCACTTGTATTTGACACACTTGTGGACATAACCTTGATGGTTATGTTAATCCCCGTCGTCTGTTACAATCAGCTTCCTCTGGATTGATGACTGGTCTTGCTTTTGTAGCTTCTAATTCTTCTTTTGTAGTTCCATACCTGATTTGTCCTATCTTATTAGAGGGAGAGTTAGTAGGTGAAGAAATTTCTTGTGTCCTTTCTTCCTCCAGCTATTGTTCATAGTCTTCTTATCTTTTTAGTCTGATTTCTTCTATTTCCTTTTGCATTTTTAAGCGTATCAACTCTTGTGCATCATCTGTGATATCACTGGATTCTTTGGGGGTTTCCGTATTAGATGTATCTGAGAGATGGTTTGGACTCCATTCATACTCATTTGAATCAGTTTTTGAATCCTCTACTTGTTGTCTACCGATATATGTGACCAAAATGTTCAGTGGTGCAAACAATTCTCTGATTCTGTATACTTCTTCTCTTATATCCTTTGGGATTTCTACTTCCTGCAGTGTTATAGCTGATATGATCAAAACTTGATTACCATCTACTTCCTCTCTCTGGGTTGGCAATTATTTTTGTTGATCATCGCACTCATCCTAAGTTTGTTGAGTATTAATTTCCTGTGATGTCAAAGGTAGTACCTTTTTCCTCCACTTAGGTTGATGGTGAGGAGTACGTTTATGATCTGATGACTTTCTTAGATCATATCCCAGTCCAGCTTTATCATTTGTAGACTTTGTTTGTAACTGAATAGGTTCAACAATAACTTCTTGATGCTTGCCTAGAGGACCGGTACCTGAATATCCCATGTGTTGAAGCATCTTATAGCTTGGACCATATTGTATCGAGGAAATCTCACAATGCTGTATTTATTTGTTTGCACTATCTTATTTGAAAAGACATTTGAGAGCAACATCCTCTTCTATTTCATCTGCAAGGGAAGTAGAGGACTATATAAAGAGACCATCATAAATGACTTTTGGAGTTGAAATTTGTGGTTTCATAACCTCTGATAGTTTTCCTGACTATCTTGGTGATGGAGTAAGATACATTAGTGATAATACATGCTCTATCTTGTAGCCATCCATGCCGGTGTTTGTGATTTTCAATTTCTTCTCTAAATCTTTCAGCAAAGATTCCACACTTTCAGCTGTAGAGGCTGCTCTATTATGAGGAACAAAATCATCAACACTCTGCGTTAATGAATTGTAGGTATAGCTTGTATTAGCAGGAATACTGACTTCAACTCCATTATAAGGATATTTCAAGCACTGATAATACGTAGATGGTACTGCTTTCATTTCATGAATCCATGGCATGCCGAGTAAGATGTATGAAAGAGGAAGGTCAAGTACCTAAAAAATGGCATCTTTTTCTATAGGTCCTACCCTGATTGGTAATAGTACCAGACCCTTAGAGGTTCTTTCTTCTTCATCATAAGCTTTGATTGTTATTTTCTTTGTTGGATCAATAATGTTTTCAGAAAATCCCAGCTATGTCAGTAGATTGTAAGTACAAATATTCAACCCAACCCCTCCATCTATCAAAACACATTTAACTCAGTGTTTATGGATCATAGCTTCAATGTGTAATGGCTGGTTATGTGGGTGACTCAGTGAGTTATCATCCTCTTCAGAGAAAGTGAGGTAATGAGGTGAAGTCAGGTGACCTACCATAGATTGAAACCGATCTACATCTAAATCTTTAGGGACACTAGCAGTGAGCAAAGCCTTGTCCAAGATCTCTCTATGAGCAGAAGAGATCTTAAGCAGTTCCAAAATGGAGATTTGAGCGTTAGTTCTTTTCAATTGTTCGACAATACTATGACCAGGAGAGGATGATAAAGCCAACTATTTTGATTTGGCCATGATTGTGTCTGTTTTTCTATTTAAAGGAGTTGGTAGGTTTGATGTTGTGAAAGTTGAGGAACTAGCTCCTTGGAGAGTAACCTTCTTTTGAGTGCGGGTCACAGCATTGGCAGTTTGTGCTTGATTTTGCTTATCTTTAATTATGATCACATTGAAATATTCAGGTTGGGAAGATTCAATCATGTTGATCATGTTGCCATTGTTAGTGTAGGTATAATTGACTCTGGCTCCTCCCTTGGATTTTGAGAAATCTCCTTGTTCATAAGTCGATAAGGGATCTTTAAAGGGCTTATGATCAACATTAGTCGAGTGATTTCTAACAATGATCTTTCCAGCGTCAATGAGATCTTGAATTTCATGTCAGAGTTTCATGCAGTTGTTTGTGTTATGTCCCTTGTTCCAATGGTAGTCACATTATTCATTTTGTCTCCACCATTTGGGTTTAATTTCTGGATCATATGGTCTAGAATTGTTTGGTAATGTTATCAGATCATTTGCCAATAAATTTTTAAAAGTTGATTCATATGATTCATCTAGAGGAGTAAACTCACACTTAAGATTTGAAAGCCAAGGTTTCTTTTTAAACCATTCTCTTGCTTTCTTCGGAGGATTTTCTACTGCAGTTTCAACTGCCTTGAGTGCTTGTGTGCCACTAGCCAAGTTAAATATTGTGGATTTTGTTTTTGCTTTAACATTGTCTACCACTCCATCATTAACAACATTTCTGTTGTTATATTTGCCATACTTCCAGTATTTGTTATTTTCTTTAGAACTAGAGCCTTGTGATGTTTCTTTCCAAAGTGATATATCTCCCTTTTTTATAAGCACATCTTCCATTCTGAGGGGATTATCTACCATTTTGTTGAATCAAGGATGTACTTGCATCTGGATTTTGTATTTCTATTCAGAGATTAAGTTGTTAACAAAGATATCCATTTTCTCAAAATCTGGAATTGTTCGTGAATATCCAGAGAACATCTTTCTCCATCATTGGAGAAAAGTGAGAAAGGGTTCTCTTATTTTTTGTTTTGTATTGCAAAGCTCTATCATAGTGACTGGGTGATGAATGTTATAGGAGTATTGTTGTAGAAATAGTTGGATTAATTCTTCAAAAGTTTTTATTCCCATAGGTAAACTTGAGAACCATTCCATAGCTTGCCCCCCTAAACTTCTCGGGAAAAGGTGCATGAGATACTTTTGGTCGTGCATGAACTCCATACATAAAGCACAAAATTCTCTGATATGATCTTGATGATATGTATTTCCGTCATATTTGTCAAACTTAGGCATTTCTATGTTTGAGGGAAATGGAGGCATGTAAAGATTTTTGTCAAATGGGAATGGGCATATTGTGTCTAGAGAATATTGTTTTGGCGATTTATCTTTGTTTTTCAGTTATGTGATCTCAGTTCACAACACTTGTAATTGTTTGTTTAGAATTCCCAATGGTGTGTCTTCCTCTTTAGTGATGAGGGTTTCCACATCATAACCAGTAGGAAGCTTAGTGCCTTGTTTTGATAGTTCTAGGAAACAGTCCTCTTTTTCTCTAGCCATGATAACCTTCATCATTTTTCAGAAATCTTTATCCTTTTGACATTTATGGATATCTTTTTATGGAGGTTCAGAGGCTTTAGGTTCACTTGATGAGGAATCACTATTGGTATCATGGATATTGATATCGTCATAATTTTTGTGCTTAGTAGCTTGTCTTTCCTGCCTTTCTCTAGACATGGTGGGAGATAAGGGCTGACCAAAGATTGGTAGATCGTAAAATGGTATTTGTGACGATGACGATCTATTTGAGATGAGGTTTTCTATGAAGAATGGATTGTTGTTTGATGAAAAGGGAGTTTCTTTTCCTTTGTCTATTTTTCTATGAGAACTTCTCGTTTGAATGGACATTACAATTGACAAGACCGAGAGCTAGATGTGGTGCAGAAGTCAAGATCAAATTGTAGCTAGTTGTTTGTTTAACGTAGTGATTGAGTGAAGTAACTAAGATCTGGTCTAGTTTTAGGAATGATCTATCCTGTGTAAGATGTTATCTAAGTTAACTTAGGTTTTGATAAGTAGTTGATTGAACTAGCTAGAAGATGATTGACAATATCATGCAATGCAATGACAGGGGTACACTATCAAGACTGTTTATGCTCAGGAGGATGATAACTAGTTTTATGCTTACTGTAAACTATTTTAGGCAAGTTTGACTGTTTTGGACTGACAAAATCAGAGATTCATACGACAGGTTTTACAGGACCAGACAATAGTGCAATAGCTTCAGGAAAATGACAATACTGTTTGATACAAGTTGCTGCCTAAGACTGTGCGACATATGGGTACGTCTAAAATGACAAACTATTTAATGCAATGATTTATTGTATGATACTGAATGCAGGACAAAATGATAGTTCCCTAAATAGGATGACAGATAATCAGGTATCGTATGACACAAAATTCAGGCTCAAACGACAGACTGTTAGGACCTATGTAATAACGTACGACATAGAATATGCAGCAGGACGATAAATCAAAAGACTCATACGAATGTGTCTAGACAGAGGTTAAATTCTGAGTTTTTCGATGTCTGAATATGACTAGTTTTGAGGCGGGCTGAGTTTCAATGACCGATAGGGACTAATTTTTGACACTGACAGAGTTTATCACTGAATTATTTGGTATTGTTTTCTCCATTTTTGGTATTCTAGTTTCAGTTTTAGGGATGAAAACACAGAAAACACGCAATACACATAATAACTCTAATTGCAACATGCAAACCCTATGGAAGTTGGCTTAGAGAAGAAAACCTTTGCTTGCTGACTTAGGTACACACCCAATAGCTAATCAGAATACGACCGCTGAGTTTCACGCAATGGATTCTCAACGCCGTATTAGCCGACTCCCAACACTAATGGGGGAACGATATGGCAAGTGTCTTGGGAGAGTTACTGTCTCTCTTGCACAAAGATTATCAACCTTTTAGAGGTGAACCGGGTAGCTTCTAATTTGAATTGGGACTAGTAAGGGGTTCATTCAATGCATTGAGGTATAAACTCAATTAAGAGGTCTCCCAGCCTTGAAAACCAAGGTTTAATATACCTGAAGGTACATAGGAAAGCTATTCCCGAGCACTACCATTGACTTGATTTTTATCAAATCACGTTTGTTTTATAGTGGGTTGGAGTACTTGGCGTTTAGCTATTCCTACTTGGGTCCTTCCCCTCTCATCGACGGTAATGGCTATAGAGTTATTAGCTCATTGGGAGGGCAGACCCACTAAAGGTATACAAATCTCAAACTTAAGAAAATGCCTCAAGGGTCTGGATTTCTGATTGTCTATACATACAAGAGCATACTCTCTTGTCTCTCAAAATTATCTTAAAACACAAAATACATATTTGTTCTTTAACTAGATAGCAAGTTAGGTTCCTAAAAATGAATTTAAAGAATACTTGATGTTTGGTTGATTCTCTTTAGGCAACCTGCAAAAAAATTGCATCAGTAGGCATGTTGTTTTTATTCTTTGACAGGAGTATTTTTTTTTGATAAATTCTTTGACAAGTGTTCTCCAATAAACTGGTTAGGCTGTGAAAATCTCAAGCAGAGAGAAGACAATTCAGGGTTAGCATTAGTGTAATCAAAATTGAACATAAAACCTGAAGAATGAAACTTGTTTTAACCCAACAGGATACAACATCGTACGACAATGCTCACAAAATAAAATGACAAAAGCATTTTATCGTACGAGTTAGAACTGAGAATAAAATGACAGAGTATAGAATCAGATATTCAGTGCATAAATTCATATGAGTCCATTACTGGTTCGTACGATAAAATAGAGACTTCGACAAAATGTCATACGATAAAATAATACCACTCGTACGATATTTCACAGAGATTGTATGGATGAAACCTACAGGATAAAAATGTGATTTTGAGGCAAAAAAAAAAGTAGTCTTCTGCAAATGTGTGTGTGAGAAGTATACCCGTATCTGTATCTGGAATACACAACACTTCAATTAAGTCATTAGATGCATGGTTAGTAAATCAATAATCAATGAATAATAAACCATTACAAAGAGACCCATTGCCTTCTAGTAGATGCAAGTTTAGATTGCTCTCAAATTGCTAAGCTATCCAGTGACTAGACAACACCTAAATGAAAGATTTTTAAATCTATATGAGCATGAATATGAGCTAAATGGATGCAATATTTAAGCTAGATATGCAAGATTAATCTAACATGATTTAAGCAATATGAAATAACTAATATGCAATATCTGAATGCAAATTCTCAATGAACCTAAAGCAAAAACAACATAATAACAATATATTCTCCAAGATCTCTTGAATGAGAGATGAGAGCCTGAATTTATAGAAAATTCAGAAAGAAACCAATGGCTGAGATCAAACGATGATGAGCGGTCAAGATTTTTCAAGAGGACGCACAATCCAGGTGAATTGATGTGATTGAATGCTTTTCTCAGTTTTAAAGGAAATTGAACTAAAATTAAGATAAAATCAGAAAAAATTGATTTATTCTCTATTTCATTCAATTTTAATATTTAATTTTTTTAATTGCTTTCTTTGAGATTATTTATCAATTTTTAAATTGTTTTTCAAGATTATCTCCAATTGATTTCTTTTCTCAATTTTTAATTTTATTTTTTTTGTCAATTATTTCCTTTTTTGATGATTTAATGGCAAATTGATTTATTTCATTAAATATGCTAGGATATTCAATAAAATAAATAGGATAATTGTTTAAAAATGATTTACTTGGAATGATCAATTAATTAAATAAATATTTAATTAATATTGGTTGATTAATTTGCCATGTGACATTGATGATTTTAGAAATTAATTGTGTGCTCAGGATTTATTTAATTGCCTTTGGTTAGGACCTTGGTGATGTTGTCGAGATTAGGGGCTCATAGTTTAGGTGACCATTTTTAGGGTATTACAGGTATATTATACTAAAACACCATTTCATAACTAACATTTCAAGTTCTTTATAACTAGTTCTAGGAAGACTTCTATACTTGTGACATCATTTTGCTTAGTTTGGGAGGGGCCAAATGAGCTTCCACCTTCATGTGCTTGGCCTTGTTAGGTAGAGAATATTAAACTATTCTTGAAACAAAGAGAAGCTCAATAAGGTAACACACTTTTCAATATTCATTATGCTCCACTATTAATCTTATTGATGCTAAGCATCTTGTTTGCAGGTTACATATTCAATGTTGTAGGTTGTGAACACGCTTCTAAGAGACAGTTCCCCATTACAAGTGAGTGAATGCCTTATTGGTTTTGTGAGTTTATTTGATTCTAGAATAGACATGCTTTCTCTATTCATTTTGTTTTAGAATAGACACATTGCCTCATTTTGTTCATTCATTGTTCATTTTGAGTTTATTTTGGGTCCAATTTGAAGAAAGAGCATGCATAAAAGGAGGTGGAATTGCTGGAAACTGACTATTAAACTAAGTTACCGATTCTTCACTAAAACCCTTAGACTGTGATTTTGATCCTACCTAGGTCTTGGTCTGAGCATGATTCCCCTTGTATTCCTCCAAGGTCCTTCTTAAGTGGTTGGGTCCTCAGTGATTATTCATCATCTGCTCTGCCTAATTTTGGGGCAAATTAATAAAGTAGTGCTGGCTGCAAAGTGTACAATTTAAATTGCTATCTCATATACGATGCAACCTTCTGTAAGGGGTGCGATCTGACCCAAACTACTATTGAAATTACAATTGTCATAAATACACAACCTATCATCATTGGTGCAATCTGATCTTTATTTCTATTTTTGTTGATTTCTTCATATTATCTTAAGGATGTGAAACTGCTATTATTGACTTCTTATTGGTCAACTGGTTATCATATTGATTAGTAATCATCTCTGAGATCTTTCAATCATTATAGTGACATTATTTATCACTAGATTTGGTATTGTCAATATTTTTTTGAGAGTTTCAAGACCTAATTGAGCATCATTAATCAAATCAGTTTCTACATCTATGCAATTCACTATATGAGTGTTTACTTTGATTTCATTTCAGTCTGTCATAAAATAAATAAATTTAGGATTAAATTTTCTCTCAGCTTCTTTAATATTATTGGAGTATATTTTATGTAATATATATATGTGTGTGTGTGTGTGTATGGACATACCCGTACCCATAACCAAGGATTTTTTTGTTTTATCGATTTCGTGAATCCATACCTGATTATGTATTTGTATGCATACCTGAATCAGTAAATTAGATGTTAAATTATCTAAAAGATATATTGTCTCATGTATGATCTATGAGGGGCTTCTAACTGATGAAATTATCCTCAAAACTCCACCTTTTCAAGCCTCAAACTGATGATGAACTTAGAAATCCATATTTTCTCTAAAAACTAATGCCGAAATTGATGAATGATACTAAGAACTTGCATTATAACTTAATTTAACTTAAATCAAACTCCCACCCTTTAGGCATTTCTATGTGCATGTTTATGGTAGTCCAATCTACTAAAAAATACTACCATGACTACACTTTCATTTCTCATAGAAGGTGATCATATCTCTATGTTGCATTGCCTAATCTCAAACTCACTGTCATGTGCCTATGTATTTAGAACCTAATTTCTATCACAATCCTTATTCTTCACTCCTCATTACTGGTTTGCAACACTGTCTCACCATTGTACTGAGCCTCTATGCATGCTTTATGACTTTTACATTTTTGAATGCCTTTGAGTTCTTTTTTTTCTTTGATAGACTTGATGTTCTTATTTCTCTATGATTGTACTTTGTCTTTGATTTGATTTGCAACAAGGCTTTTATGGACTACAATTGCTACTGATGGAATCTCCTTGTATTGCCCTTAAGTTTGGAGCCTTGAAATGAAGTGTACACATTATGATGGCACTGTCTACTTTGTGTTCTACAATATTCTAATGTCTCCAACTTAGATTATTATCTTTTATGACTAGATATATCTTTGTAAGTACTTTCTTTGTTAATCATTATCTCCTTGAGTTGTGTATGCCTAAGACTGAAATATTTTTCTTGATAGTCTTGCTACTCACTATTTTGTAGAGTTTTCCTTAGGCATGTGAACTATCACATGTTTCCCTTTAAACAAGGTCTAGAACTATAACTAACCCTACATTGTTATCCATGACTGCATATTGAGTTCTAGGTCTCTATCTTTATAATATCCTCCTTTGATAGTATTTTTAAACAACAATATGACTATTTATGAATGCTTTATGTACTAGCTGCAAGACATTTTTGGCATTTACTATTATGATTCCTTATGATAAGTCTTCTCATGCATTCTTGTAGCTATTTCATCTTTATCTTCCTGATAATGAAGTACCTACTGCGCTTAATCCTTTGTAAGCTCACTGATATTAATGTTGCTAATATTAATCCTTTGTAATTGATAAAAGTCATCCTGATGGTAATACTGACAAGTAGAAGCATGTGATCGAGATAGGATACACCATTTAAGTTCATCGACAGAACACACACTAGTGGCAATGGAGAAATCTTGTCTTTTCGATAGCCGATGAGGCTATTGGTAAGACTTATCCCAATGGGCACTGGCAAAAAGTAAAATCCATCAGCAAAGGTTATGATGATAAAGAGTCATCGGTGTATACAAAAGAAGTTGGTATTTAAAAAAAATAAAATGTTGGGGAAGGTTGGAATTCCGATGAACACCACAAGACAACCAACGATGTTGCCATACCTGTGACGATAAAAACATCATAGGATGCAGCCTTGTCCGTCGTTGTAATTGTCAAAATTTTGACATCTCCTTGAAGATGGTCCATCGACAGAACACACACTAGCGGCAATGGAGAAATCATGTCTTACTGATAGCTAATGAGGCTATCGGTAAGACTTATCCCAATAGACACTTGCAATAGTAAAATTCATCGACAAAGGTTATGGTGATAAATAAAGGGTAATTGGCAAAGGTTACGGTGATAAAGGATGCAAGAAGGTCAGAATTTCGACGTCTCCTCATAAAAAAAACAAGCCACGGGTGCATAGAAATTTCCGACGTGGGGTCGTCAAAATTTTGATGTGAATCCCTTTGTCGGAATCATTGACGAAAAAATAGCGATGAGGATTTTCTCCCTGAATACATCTAAATTCTAACGTTTAGTTGTCTGGGTTCCGACGAACGCTCGTCGGAAAACCGCTCCAAATGTACTATTGTGGGCAATCAATTGTCCTTCACATCAACCTATCACCCTAAGACTAATGGGAAAACTGAGGTGGTGAATAGGTCATTGGGGAATTTGCTTAGATGTCTCACAAAGCAGCATGGAGAAGCATGGGATATGATCATCTGTCAAGCTGAATTTGCTTATAATGATTCTATCATTACACGCATAGGAAGAAGTCCTTTTGAGGTGGTCTATGAGATTCATCCTAGAGGTATTCTTGAATTAAGGGATCTATATGGATTGGAAAGAAGAAGTGCTCAAGGAGAGGATTTTCCATTAGCCATAAAAGACATGCATGAGAAGGTGAGAGAAACTCTTCACAAGAACACTGAAAAGTACAAAGAGAAAGAAAATGAGAGGAAGAGAGATGTGTAGTATAAGGTGGGAGACTTGGTGATGGATCACTTGAAGAAAGAGAAACTTTCAAAGGGGAAGCTAAGAAAGTTGTTCATGAAGAAGATTGGTCCCTTCCAGATTATACATAAGTTTGTTCCTAATGCTTATGAGATTGAACTTCCTCAAGGCTTAGGAATATCACCCATTTTTAATGTTTCAGATTTATTTCCTTACAAAGGTAATGTTGCAAGTTCTGATGCAGGTTTGCAATCAGAAGGAGATGAAGGTTGGGTTAAGGATCTACCATGTAGCCAACCCTTGAAGTTTGAGAGAATCTTGGACACCAAGGTGGTCAAGAAGACTAGAAAGAAGACTTATAAGGAGTACCTTGTCAAGTGGGGTGGCCTACCTAATGAAGATGCCATGTGGATGGCAGAAGATGACATTAAAAAGTATGGACATTTTGTTGCATACCTCATTCCTTAAGAGATTTGAGTTTTCTATGCCCCTCTAGGAGTATGGTGCAAGACCACCTTCCAGACTTTGAAGACCATTTGAGAAATGAAGGCTCTTAGAGGTTTCTATAGGTTCCTTGAATGTTTTGAGTTGTAATAAGGTGTTTCAAGACCATTCATTTTGTTTTGATTAGCCATGTAAGGCTTTGGTGCCATTTTGTAGTGTAAACTTCTTAGGACCTATTTGGTCAACCATGGTCAAATGACATACAAAATGCTTAGTTGAAGAAATAATTGTATTTTATCTCCTATGTGGCCTATTTTTAAGGTTTATGGTGTGTCCTAATAGGTTGCATAGGCAAATTTCATAGATTGTCAAGTTTTGTGCAAAGTTCTCAAGTTCGGCTGATAACTTTTGTTGTCAACTTATAACTAATCTTCCTCCAACTACTACCTAATTCAAATTTCAGTTGGATTCAATTGAGGATATTTGAGAGACCTTTCTTAAGGCCTTGTAGGTTGAGAAGAGAGGATTGATGAAGGTTTGGATGTAAGACAGTGATCAAATTCTATACACTCAGAAATTTACACAAATTTGCTGTAATAGTACCTTGTATAGTCATTGTATGAAATCCATGTGCAAGATAAATCATTTATTTGAATATGCCTCTATGTTGATGTTAATTTTTATTTGATTTTGTAGGAAAATACTAAGAAATAAGTGAGATATCTGCATTTTTGTGAAAGGTGATCTGAAAAACCCTCCCAAACCAGTGTTTCTAAGGAAATGCTTTCTTAACCCACACTCCTCAAGCCAAATTGGCTCAAATTCAAGGGAATGGTAGGGGAGACAATTTATTTTAATATTTCCAAGGTTTCTAGGTGGACCATTGAACTCGTGGATTTTGGGATCAAGCCGTAGGCTATGCATCCGCATGTGGCTAGCCGGTTTTGACTATTAAAAATTGTGCAGAGGTAAAACCAAGAGTGGTGGACCCTATATAATGGTGGATTTTTTTTTTGGGATATGTTCATACCTTTCCCATCCATTGGTGTCATTAGATCAAGTCATTGGTGTGTGGTTGCTTTGTAAAAGTGGGTTGAAAGCCCTATTTTGCATCCTATAGCAACAACGTTTGACCTAGTCAATGCAAGAGTTGGGGTTTGAGTTTTGGAAATGTTTTGTGTCACCAAAAGAGGCATCAAAAAGTGTAAAAATTATAGGGTGTCATTAAGATAATTTCAAAGTTTTTCCCTTAAAGGCTCAAACCAGGGCTATAAGGAATAGGTGTCTTGTAGAGGGCAAGTCACCTTGATTGAACCTATACAAACAAAGGGTGTTGTCTTGGTTGCAATAAAAGTATCTAGGGTTGGAAAAGAGGTTATATAGGGTCCATACCTAATCTGAAATGGTAGATGTGTTATAATCTAAGCTGGTCATAGGTGACTATAGGAGAGTTGGTATCAAGGAGAGACTTGATCTGAGAAGTTGTATCTCAATGAGTTGTTTAGGGATCAAAAGGGGCCCCATTGAACAAAGGGGAGTGTAGAAGTGTCCTGGAAATCCATTGACAAGATTTTCCAAGAATCCATGAATGTTGAGACCTTAATTGAGGGTCTTGTAGAGTGAGTTTGTGTGAGAAGCCTTTGTTCCTTGGGGCTCTGCATCAAAGGGGAAGCCCAGTGCTAAGGATGACATATTTGAGAACTAAGTCCAGACCTTCCAACATTTCTTCTTTGAATAGATGAGAAGTTAATGGGAGAACCTCCACCTTAGGAACCTGTCTATCGAGTAATGAAGCCATAAATCTGGAAGAGATATGAGAATTATCTCTCGAATATTCCTTTCTGCTCAAGTGACCATGACCCAAAATCATTTTGACCGCCAAGATTACCAGCGGTTCAAAATTCCTGAGAAGTCTTTTTAATCTCTGATAAAAAATTTCCTTAAAGGAAACTTGGTGGGTAGAGTAGGACAATGAAACTAGAGTGTCTACCCCAAAACAAGAAATCGGATGAGGGAAAACCTTTACTATGAATCCAAAGGTTTCTTCCATTTTAAATAGAAGCCAAAGAAGCATGATTTCTTGACATCAAAAGGAAAACGAGGGAGGAGAGAGACAACTGAACAAAATAAGGTAGATGAAAAAGCCTCGACTTAGGCAAAAATAACTGCTTACCACATTCCCTCTCATACTAAGCATCATTAATGAGAAATGCCTTGAGAAATAAAGCTTGAGGGAAAAGATGGCGAAAAGTTGTATGCAAAAGTATAAATTTTAAAAGAAAGGAGCTCATAACTTTGCCACAAATTTATCTCAAGCATACCAAACCATGATGGCAACATCCTCTTCACCTAATACGGTGACCTCAACAATCCTTCTTGAGACACGCCAAATCTATATTAATTTTATTTTATATATATTCTTTAATTTTAATTTAAGAATTATTTTATTTTATTACATTATTTATATGGGTTTTATTCGAAGAACTATTTTTATATAAATTTTAGGTTTTCTTATTTAAATTACTATTTATTATTTAAATAAAAACTTAAAACTAAGTTTTTATTTAAGTATATATCAACCTTGTTTTAATTTTTGATTAACAGATTCCTCATTATCATTTATCATTGTAGAAGTCTCTCAACAAAATTATTGTTAAAAATATATTTAAGATAAATAATATATAAAATATAAGTTGAAACAGATAGGTGAGTTGGATAAATAATATATAAAATAATATATAAATAATATAATATATAAATAATCATCAGGATGAAACAGATAGGTGAGTTGGATAAATAATATATAAAATATATTTTTGACTAACAGATTCCTCATTATCTGATCATCATGAGGATGACCAGGCTCAATTCCTTGTTAATGCATGCTACTCATATTCTAAGGATACTAGTCTTAGAGAAGAGCTTAAGGATTCAACTACTTAGGGTGACTCTTGGATGAATTGTGGAACATATGGATTGCTTTTTTGAGTTAGTAACAAGTTAAAAATCAAGAAAATTTTGAGGAAAGAAGAAACTTGATAGAAATAGATTTAGAGGATCATTTTTGTGTCTCTTTGGTGGGCATGAAGAATTGGAAGGGTGTGTCGCTAAGAGTAATGGAAGGAGTTTCACTATTATTATTAGAACTTAAGCTGCTTGGGATACCCCTAATTTTGGTTGGAACAATCAAAAAGGAAGGCAAACAGATGCAAGTAAATTCTAAAGTGTGGCTAAGGAAGATAACCTTTATGGTAGAAAAAATTCTTTTGTTAGTGTCCATATAGGTGGTGGAGAAAATCCTTTCATTAAGTTTCCATGAGGAGTATAAGCTTGAATGTAAGGCTTGAATCTCTTTGATAAAAAAAGTTTGGTAACATTTTGAATAAAAGAACAAGGTCTTGATATCCTCCTCCTTTAAGAGATAAATGTTAGTTCAGTGGTTATGGAATCTTCGTCTAAAAGATTGTGGTCTAAATGGTTTGGTTTTATTTTTAAATAGTTGATGTGCAATAATTTATAAAGGGTTTATGGTTTTGTAGTTGATGTGCAAGTATTTATTAAGGGGTTTAGCTATCTTATGGAATAATTCAATTCTTTTTGACATTTTTTTTCAGAGTTTTTGATGCGGCTCATGTAAAATTTACAGAGTTGGATGGTCATGTATTAAGATTATCATTTCAAATGTTTATGGTCTAATCTTGAATAATATTGGAAAGTAAAATCTTGTGAAAGAGATGGAACCACAATACTCATTAGTTAATGATGTACTATACTATACTATTAGACTCTATATTACATAATAAATGCATATTCTAAATTCAATGATAGAATTAATAATCAATGAACATATTTAAATATAAGATTTTAATATAAAATATACATTATAATATGTTAATCTTGATCTTGAGTAGATTAAAGTTAAGATTGATAGGCCTTCCCCATAATGACACCATCTTGGCTTTAGCAAACAAAAAACACTTGTGGATAATGAAGTAGAACTACAAGCAATAATCTTTAGCCTCCAAATCTGTAAAAAGCTAAAGAGAGACCAAATTCACATTGAAGGCAACTCAAACAATAATATCAATGCAATTCGCAACCTATCTACCATTAATTGAAAGTAGACTCTACAATGACGAATAATGAAGAATACTGCTAGGGCATTTTGCTTATGGTTGTACAGTCATCACTAAGCCCATATTGCAACTAGGCATTTTAATTAGATACATTTAGTTTTAATTTATATTTATTATAATAAATTATTTAAATATAATTACTAATTTATATAACCATTGTTACAACTTAATTGAAAATAGAGAATGGTATTCCCATAGTCTCATAGAGACTTGATACAAAGTATTAAGAAACCACTACAACATTGTTATATCTTTGCATTATTAAAATTCATGAAACATGGTAATGAGTACTTCATATGAAATCACATTTTAAATAAACCAAAACTTAATCCATTAATGAATCCGTTCTCCCAAGCTTCTATTTGATTCTTAAAATAATTGCCAGTGGCATTTGTAAGAGTAGCAAGCTTCATACGAAACTCTAGAAAATCTTGTTGAGGCTTTTCATGATAAATAAAACCTTTCAATTCCTTCTCAACACACTCATGAAGCCATTCCAAGGAAGATTCTGCACAAGCCTGCAAGTGCTCAAAGAGATTCATTTTAGCATGCTCACTCTATGCAAAATAATACCCATAAGCATATGTCCACTTCAACACCCTTCTGCATTCAACAATTTGTAGTCATGCAATTGTTACAAACTGGAGTTCATGATCTAATTGACATTGTGATATCCTCAACTTCTGAAACCCAAAATCAAGAATACTCTACATATCAGACAGAGCCTTCGCTCTACAAGATAAATGTGTTTACAGTGCTCTCACAATTTTAGACAAATATCTTAGTCAATGAGTGAAAATTAATTTTGATGGGAGCTTTTTGAATTCTTAGGGACTATAGATTTTTATTTGCTTCATATTTTACTTGGTTATATTGTTTATTGTAGCAACATAAGGATAAGTTTGAGATCTTAGTTAATTTATAGATATTTTTGATGCTTAAACAAATTGTTCCTATGTCTATCTTACAAATGGGTACTTTTAACAAGGTAAGTTCATGTATTTTAAATGTTGGGAATTTTAAGCTTATTATTTTAATATATCAATGCTTTTGCACAACGTTATTATTTTCACATAATACATCTCTTACTTTATTGAAATTCTAATCCAATTCTACTTCAATATGGACCTCTTGGCTCCGAGAGCTAAATTGTTTTTGTATGGGACCCTCAACCCTCATCGACACCTTAACCTCTCTAGTGATGCTCTCACTAATAGTTCCAAATTTTGATCTAGTTACAGTAGATCTTTGTTGATAACAACAAATTCAAAATTAAAAGAAAAATTGAAGAAGAAGAAACTTGATAGAAATAGATATAGAGGATCATTATTAAGTCTCTTTGGTGGGCATCAAGAATTGGAAGAGCATGTGGGTAAGAGTAATGTAAGGAGTTGCACTAACATTTTTAGTACTTAGGTTGCTCGGAATACCCTTGATTTTGGGTGGAATGGTTAAAGAGGAAGGAAAAAAGATGCAAGTAAATTCAAAATTGTGACTAAGGAAGATCTCCTTTATGGTAGACAAAATGCTTCTATTAGTGTCTATATAGGTGGTGGAGGAAATCCTTTCATTAAGTTTTCATGAGGAGTATAAGCTAGAATGCCAGGCTTGAATCTCTTTGATAAAAATAGTTTGGTAACATGTTAAATAGAAGAACAAGGTCTTGATATCCTCCTCCTTTAAGATATAAATGTTAGTTTAGTGGTTATGGGATCTTCTTCTAAAAGATTGTGGTCTAAATGGTTTGTTTTTAAGTTAATGTACAAGGATTTATAAAGGGTTTCTGATTTTGTAGTTGATATGCAAGGATCTATAAGGAGTTTAGTTAATATTTTTGTAGGGAATTTTTTAGAGTTTTTATGTAGTTCATGTAAAATTTATACTATTGGATAGTCATATATTGAGGTTATCATTTCAAATCTTTATGGTTCAGTGTTGGATATTGGAAAGTAAAATCTTTTGAAACAGATGGAACTACAACAATCATTAACTGATGATGTACTATACTATAATGTTAGACTCTATATTACATAATAAATACATATTTTAAATTCAATTATAGAATTAATAATCAATTAACATGTTTAAGTATAAGATTTTTAATATATATAATATAATGTGTTCCTTTTGATCTTGAGTGGATTAAAGTAAAGTTTGGCGGGCTTCCTGACAATGTGAACATCTTGACTTTAGAAAACAAAAAAATTATGGATGGGATGAATAAATACCAAATTTGTATTAAAGGCAATTCAAACAATACTATCAATGCAATTATCACTAAAGCCTAGATTGCAATTGGGCATTTTGAGCAGATACATTTAGTTTTGTAACTAAGGTTCATTTATCCAAAAAAATAAAAATAAATATAATTAATAGTTTATATAAGTGAAAATAATATAAATATTTTGAATATATTTATTTAAAATATGTCACATTTAAAATATTTATATTGAAATTGTCATATAAATTTATATAAATATCATAAATATATCTATCTAAAAATTCTTTAATTAATAATTATTATTGATGCAGAGGCCTTCTTACACCTAAGGACAAGTCCAAAAGGTTAGGGTTTGACCTTTCAAATGACAAAAAAATGACCCTACAAGGAAGGACTCCAAATCTTAAGGTTTTGAACTACTCTCCACTACTCAATCCTAACACCTACTCAAGATGAGTAAATAGCTTCAACTTCTCTAACATGCCTCACCGATGACTCCTGCTCTTGGGGACATTGGATTTTGTCTATTCATGCCATCTAGGAACTATTCCTAACATTTCTTTTGGACTTAGGCATCAATGCCCTATACCTCCTTTGGAAACCTACCCCTAGGCTAGTAGCCCTCCTAGACCGGTATTTTTCCTTTAACTCCAAAATACTGAACACAACCTAGAAAAATATTTACCATTCCAGATACCCTTTATGGAGTTACACTCATCCTCAAAAGAAATTGGCAAGATCTGCAACCTAAGGGTCTGAACCCCTTAGAAGCCTAGAGACCTAATTAGGGCAATTAGGCCTAAATTGCAAAGCAACCCCCATTACCGGTTTCCCAACTACAAAACCAACTTTATGAGCATGTGGGTAATGGTGAATAACCTCTAATTATAGGTTTACACTCTTGGAATCGACCGCTATTAGATTTTAAGGTGGCTGTCCTAATTTTGCTTAAGATAGTCACATGGAGATGCCTACCTAGATTCACTTCAAGCGCCTCACAACCAAGCCTTACTTGAAAAAACCCATGAAAACATTAATGTACATTGACCAATATTTCTCTCCACCAAAGGAATTAACTTCTAGAGGAAGGAGATGCAAGATATGGCCATTTTCAAGTAAAACCCTAGCCAAACCCTTACTTTCCGGGTAGTAGTCAGCAAAATGAAGGGTTCTCACTACTCAAAAATGTTCAGGACCTCAGACCACCACCAAATCAAATTTTATTCATCCCTCCAACTACTCAATGAATGATTTTATCCAACTCAATATGTACAAGGATGTACAATCTCTGCAAACTCAGAACTTCTGGGAAAACTCAGTTTATTCAGTGTTTAATTGCTTCCAAACTTCAAACCACAACAACTCTCACCTTGGGAACCATGGCAACAAGTATTATAGCCATCTCCAATGGTTTCCAACCAAATTTTGAAGAGGTTGGAGCCATTGAGAGGCTTACAAAAACCAAACTTTGAAAAATTGCACTTTTTCTTGCAAAAGTTGCATTTTCAAAAAGTTGCACTTTTTGACAAAGTTGTCAATTCACATCGGTTTGGGATCCACACAACTTGGATCAACCAAACATAACCTACACACCCTAAAATCCTATCAAACATAAAAAAAAAATCAATCTACCCCTTATACACCAAATTGTCCAAATTGGCTTATCAAGTTGCCTAATCAGTGACATTGGTTTACATGGTGGGGTCTTTATTGAATACATGAAAAGGTCACAAACAAAAGACATTCACAATGAGCCTAGTCTTCAGCCTCAGATCCATGATTTTCTTGTTGAAGAGGTGCCCCTGCACCAATTATATTTTTTTAGTCACAAAAGGAGTAAAAATTTATTAAACTCAAAGAAATTTACAAAGCAAGAAGGTCCAACGGCCCAAAAATTCTTTAATTAATAATTATTGTATTTTTTAGTCACAAATAGAGTAAAAATTTATTAAACTCAAAGAAATTTACAAAGCAAGAAGGGCCAACTACCTGCCCTGATCTATCTTCATCCAGAATGAGACTAATACTAGTCCCTTAGCCTACCCTATTGCTAAACATAATGCTAGCCCCCCTCAGCTTTTGGAAATAGGCTCTTGCAGCAAGCAAAATACAAAGCACTCCCCTGAAGAGGTTAGAACTCCTAAGAAAGTCAGAATCTAGGAGATTGATTCTGACATGGAAATCACTAACAAGGCTAACACCCCCCGCCGCACAAGAAGGCTGGCCTCAAAACCCACTAAAAAACTTCTGAGAGAGCCCTCCTCCTCGCATGACATTGGGAACTCAAGCCCAACTAATAATGTGCTTCTTTTCCACCCTACCCTGACCCCCCACTCTATCAGTTCCACCCATGACTTTGAAAGTCCCACAAATTCTAGGAGTCTGGAGACTGGCCCCAAGTCCCAAAAAAAATTCTCCCTCTCTGACTCTCAGGTTTGAGAAAATGATGGTTGTGGAGGAGGTGAATAGCATAAAGGAGGAGAATGACAACAACCTAATGGAGCTGGGAAAAAAGTGGAGGCCCTATCTAATAATGTGTAGGATATCACTAGCAGGGTGGAGGCTGTGCAAACCAAAATGCATGATGTTTCTAAATTTGCGTTGGATGTGATGTGCTGTTTGGCAACCACCCTGTGCCTTTTGGAGGAAAGTTCTTCCAAAGGCAAAGGCAAGGATGGCGAGGACTACAAGGCCTTGTTCAAATTCCTCACAAAGGAATGGGAAAGGAAGCTCCTCCCCAAGAGGAGCCACAAGAAAAAGAAATTAAATGTCTCTATGCTGCGGAAGTCTGGTTTTTTATCTACTCCTAGCACCCTGCGGGTGGATAGCTTTAGTTTATGTTTTTATTTGAACTTTTATGCTTATTGCCTTGCGTGGAAAATGTCTAAAACTTTTTCTAATACTTTTTTATATCTGTTGAACTTACGTAGAATGATCATAGTTTTTGATAGAGGTAAAGGGTTGTAACTCTACTATTAATATGTTGATAGTGGTTCTGCCACTATTTCCTTTGTTGTTCCAATGGGTCAGCCCCCTTGTTTTTTGACTGCTTTTAATATAAAAAACAACCCAACAAAGAATAAAGCATCACACAATCTTATCGTCCACAACTAACTACTCAAATACATAGGCAATTGTTTCATATCCACAATATTCCAATGGTACATTTGATCATAAGCCCATTGCCCATTTAGCCAAGTAGTCTGCAACTAGATTCCATGCTCTAGTATTATGAGAAAAGGTGATAGATTCTAAAGATCTAACTAAAGCTAAGTCCCAACTAACATCATCTAGTCGTGGCTCATTCAACAAATTCACCACCACTTGTGAATTGGATTGACAAATAATCGTGCTCCACCAAAAAACACAACCTCTCTCCATAGCATACAAGATAGCAAGAACCTCCATATAAATGAAAATTATTTTTTCAATATATATAATTATATTTAATTTTTATATAAACAATAAAAAAACTAAAAAAATTTAATATATTTTTAAAAATAAAGTCCCTTAAATATTTAGTCTTTTGAATAAAAATAATATTGACACTCTTGATAATTAATATTCTCAATAAAACAAGTGCTACAAAACAACAAAGTTCCTACCAAAAAGTGTAGGGGCTGTGTTTGTAGTAGGCACTTAATCAAGTATGTATATGTTGATTCATTACAAAGAAAGTAACAAATGAATTTCAAACATTTATTTGCCCATTTGTTTTTTCGTTCACTCCACCATTTCAACAATTTTATTTGCCCTCCTTGTTTTTAATCCCACATGTGATGGGAAATAACAAGTAACAAGAGTAGAGGAACGAACAATAAATTTACCTTTTCATTCAACACATTAAAATAACAAATACATACATTTTTTTGTTTTTGATATAATTGAAAAAACTTGCGATGATTTTTTCATCTTGTCTGAGATCTTTGAGAGTTTTCTTTTTAATATTACACTTTTTAAGTTTTAATAATTATTTTTTATTAAAAAAAGTAGCATTAACTAGGGTGCTAACCCTTAACAAAAAGAAACATGAAGAGAGATGATGTTGGAAGAGATCCACAGCCCAAAGGCAGAAAGGAACAAACACATGAACCTAACCAACTAGGGAACAAACCCCACTCAAGGGGGGATGAGCCACCCAAACCCCCATGAGGGAGGGTATGATGTAGGGGAGAATATTTCCCCTTGCGCCTATGAGCAACCACAAACCAGGCAATGCTAAGATCCACTGAAAGGGCCCCACAAGGTCAACAACATTGGAGACAACATAAGGCTAGAAGAGGGTCGTAGGGGGCTACAAAACATCAACAATAATAGGTTGTGACAAAACAATAGTAGAAGGAGCGGATCCAATGGCAAGGGAGGGTTGCAAGATAGGAGAAGCGGAAGTGGCGGCCTCCAGAGATGAGGCCACAAAAACATTGGTAGGAGTAACAAGAGTTGTTGGGGGCACGACATCATCCCCATGGGAGGAGCCAACAGACACAAAATTTGTAGCATGTATTGATAAGTGGTCAATAGTAGCATTCTTCCATAAGGTAGAAACCACTTTATGTTGTGGAGAAGAGCAACGCAAAGCAAGATGACCAGTAGAGAAGCATCTTCTATAGTGAAAGGGGAGACCTTCAAAATCCAGCAATTGTGACCAAGGCCTATCACACACCATAAGAAACACATTACCCGAGAGAGGAGCAGAGATGTCAATATCAACAATAATGTGGGCAAATGTACAATATTCCATTGAGGACGTAGCATCATCGACCTTCAGGAAATGGCCAATAGAGTTACCGATTGCCTCATAGCAAGAGTGCTACCAGAAATGAAGAGGGAGATTGATGAGCCGAACCCAAACTAGACACACATTAAGTGGTTCAGTGAGAGAGTTGAAAGAGGTTGTCCAAGGCTTGATGGAGAGGGAGTGCACTCCCCAAGTCCAAAACTTTCTCAAAATCAAATCCCTATCAGTGGAAGAAGAGAAGGAAGCAACAAAAATTCCTTTAGCACAGTGGAAAAGCTCGATATTGAGAGCAACCAAAGGCTGCTAGGAGTCACTTACCCAATGATGAAGGTTTGGTAGGGAAGGCCACAACCTAGAGAATTTCTACACTAAAGCACAGCTCTGGTAAAACCCAATGTTAACCACAACATCTTGTCTGCAAACCACCACAGGGGAGGATTTCACACAAGGGAGAAGACAGACCCCCTGAGAGGGTTGGGAAGAAGATCTCACCACATGAGAAAAGCTACGCTTACTAGCAGGATTGGGCAAAGGAATAACAACATCAATGACAAGGTCATTTCTCTAGAAGCCAGAGAGCCGACAACAACAAGATCCATAGCCAGGGAACCGGGGGGTGGATGCAGCACTAGGCGCATCAACAACCATGAAAGGGGATACTGACCAAACAACAGTAGCATGGATCATAGGAGCCGAGGACCCCATGCCAGGAAGGGGGGGAAAGCAGAGCCCTTGACATCCGCAACAAAACCAGGGGCGTTCAAAAAGAGGAAGGCGGGAGAGCCATTGGAGGGAGACAAGAGAGCCATTTTCAAAAAGTCACTTTTTAAATAATTATTAATTAATAAATTATTACACATGAAATTATTAAAAATGATTAAATTTATTTTTTGATTTTACTTTTTAAAATTTGAAATAATTCATAGATTATAATTTATATTTAGTAAGAATATTTAATATTTTTTAAGAATTAATTTTAATTGTTATAATAAGTATAAATAAATAAATAAATAAATTGTAAATACTATTAAATTATTATTTTAAAACAAGAATAATTTATAAACAATAATTTATTAATTAAATTAAAAAATAAAATTAATTATTTTTATAATAAAATTATTAATAATGTATATTTATTAACAATAATTTATATTTTTTAATATTAATTTTAAAAAATAGTAAGAATTAATTTAATTATGTTAAAGACTTTTAAGTAATTAATAATTATTAAAAATAAAAAATTTAATTGTAATATGTTTTTTATTTATGTTTTTATTTCACATACGTATTCATAAAGGTTTGATATTAGTAATTGCATCGAGAGGCGTATTAGGCTCACACACAGAGGTAAGATTCTTCATCAATAAAAATGAAAGTCATTTAAGTTGATGTGCATTTGAACGTCAACCGATTTGTCAAGTTGGGTCTATAATTTTAAAATTAGTCTAAGCAATAATAAAAAGATTGTCTTAAATACAAATTTAGAAACTTGTCATAATTGAAATAATAGGATGTAATTAAGTTGGGTCTATAATTTTAAAATTGGTCTAAACAATAATAAGAAGATTGTCTTAAATATAAATTTAGAAACTTGTCATAATTGAAATAATAGGATATAATTATTTTTTATTTTTTAAAATATCTTACTTTGAATTTTTTTAAATAATTTCTATTTTTTCATATGAATTTAAAAACTTGTCATAATATATAAAATTTAAGATTTTGGCATTTATTATTAGCAAATTAGTAATTATTTGTTGATTATAATTTAATATTAATATGTAATATATGATTGCATAATGTTTAAAATAACTAAAATAAAATTTATTTAAATAACTAAAATGAAATTTAAATAAATAAATAAAATATTTTATTTAGCTTCTCGTAGTTTAATTTTGGGTTCAACATATATTTAGTCCAATTAGCTTGCAATTTTATAAAAATTGTAAAAATTGTAAGTTTTCCTTATTAACCAATCAACTTATACATGAAAATTGAATTTTTTCCTTACCAATTAATCAATTTATACTAAATTCAGTTAATTTGGAGGTAAGCTAATTAAAATTCAAGAATTGTTTAAGAATTAAAAAATTAAAGTAAATAAATAAAATAAAATAAGTTAAATAAAATAAAATAAGATAAACTTAAATTAATTTAAATAATTTAAATGCATTAAATCAAATAATTTAAATGAATTAAAAAAAAAAAAATTAAATTAAATTAAATTACTAAAATTAAATCTTTATTCATATTAAAAGTCAACTATACATCAAATAAATCCTTATTCATATGAATTAAATCAGATAAAGTAGACACCAAGAACCGCATAAGTTCCCCCACTAGACACCTTTTGTTTTAGAGGCAAATAATCCTCATATTTGATGGTTCAGGGAGTGTGGATCATACACCGTAGATACCCCTCATGTACCCTCAATAATGCTCACTCTCTACAAGACAATACCCATAAGCATATGTCCACTTCAACACCCTTTTCCAATTAACAATCTACAGCCATGCATATGTTACAGATTGGAGTTCATGATCAGATAGGCACTGTGAAATCCTCAACTTCTAAAGCCCAAAATTTTGAATACTCTGCATATCAGATAGAGCATTTTCTCTGCAAGATTCATTGAATGCCAAATGCTCATATTAATGATTATACATTTCAAATTCTACTTTTCATATTGTACTTTTCAAATTGCAGAAATCTAGTAAATCCAATTTTTTTAATCTTTTGCATCTAATAATGCTAATAACCATTAATGTTTAGTCACCCTTGATCTCCAATTTAGAGATATCAAGCTTCAAGCTTAATCTGAGTCCAAAGATCCACTTCATTATTCATTCTAGGCTTGAGCTTTTTAGAGGGCTTACAAATCACAGAGTCATTCCAATCCTTATTATGTCAAAATTTAGTTTGAACCATTTGGATTGAGGTGGAAGACATCAAGATGAACTTAGATTAACTTGAGGAATATATATTATGTTGGATTGTTGGCATTGTCAAAACTGGCCAATCCAGAGAATCGATATATGTGCTAAGATTTGTCATTGATGTCCAACACTTACCGATGAAGACACTAACCAATGAAGTGGTATAGGTAGAGTGGTGTTGTTGTTCTAGTAAGAAAAAGTGATGACTTACAATAAATGGGCACAACATTTGAAGATTGGTCAATTTGTTCCAGTAAGAAAAAGTGATGACTAAGCCAACCAGTCTATCATTCAGGAAGATCAGTCACTTTGATGATGATGAAGTCACAAATGGTGACTCAGGCAAGAAAACTTGAAGTTGTATGCAAACCAGTAACTCATTGGAAAATAGGGGAAGAGACTGGATGCTAGCACAACAAACTGACAATTAAAGGATGAACCGGTAATATAGAAGTGAAGTGGCATACTGGTACACCGGTATGACAAAAGGAAGACAAATAATCACCATAAATCTCAGAGCGGTGATCGGTTATTCAGTTGTGGTGGAAAAGGATGAGTTGGTGAGCTTGTGTCTACTCCAAATCACATGTTGGTAAGGTCAACTTATAGTTATCATGTAGTCAAGCATGATTGCATGTGGATTTTCTGGTTTACAATTATTTGATTGAACATGACTCAGAAGTTTCTATCTTTGGGAGATGCGGTGGTAGAAGTTGTTGAACACTTGGCAGAATTGTTGTAAGGTGCACAGAGAAAGAGGGAGATTTTGAATTTGAAATCTTCTAAAATCCATGATTGCTTTGATTGAGGGAATACCTGAAAGTGTTGACAGAAACTGTATAAAGTGTTCTTGAGATCATTCAGAAGTTATTTGATCATGAAATTTGAAACAAGGAAATCTTGTTGAAGTCGATCCAAGGTGAAGAGCAGAGAGAGAGGAAGTGCTAAGAGGTGTTATCACAGTAGAGTGCATTTGAGGTAGATCAACTAAGTGCAAATTCGAGAGACAAAGGACCAGATGAGTGCAGAGCCGAAGAACAGAGGACCGACAGAGTGTAGAGCTAAAGGCCAGAGGACTAGTAGAGTACATTGCTGAGGAATAGGTGACCAAATGAGTGAATAGCCAAAGGTGTAAGAAGAAAACTGGTGTTGTGCAGAGAAGACACAACCGGTGTGTATTGAGTGTGATGAAAATTGAGATATGATCAAGCTATCAGTAGCTAATTTAGTAGATCATCCATCAGTTGCTTTCTAACCACTGCAACATAAATCCCTTAACCGGGTGACATCTTAATTGATGTTCTAAGTCCTTTAACTAGGCTACCTTTAACAGGGTAAAGGCACTAACAGGTCTTGATCAAAATCCCTTAACCGGGTGGAACCTAACAGTGTCTTTGTAATTTCCTAACAAGGATGGCTCTTAACCGGACATACTCCAGAGGAGTACAAATTTTGCGAGTTCCTACTCACACCATGGTTTTCTCCCATTTGGGTTTCCATGAGATAAATTCTTGGTGTCACTGCCAACTTTTCATGCATGCATATTTTACTTCAATGATTAAGTGTATTGTTGGTTTTTAGATGAATGGAGATTTAAGTTAAAAGTTAAATTGTGAAAATTTGATTAAGTGTTGATTCTCCCCTCCCCTATTAGCACTGGTTGGGACCAACATATTAATAGTATTATAATAACAATTGGAAAATTTTTTTTCTTACTTATTAAGGTTGTATTGACCTCAAGAGGTAAGCATGGGAGCTTCTTGGGTGGTTTTTTTTTTTTTTGTAATAAAAATACAATTAGATTATTTGATTTTTATGGTATATATTTGGTTGTGAGAGTGTTGAGTACACCCAACCAAAAAATTATGATTACAGATTTTTGTTTTGATGGATACTATTAGTATGGTTTTTTATTTGGTCTTAATAAGGTATTAAATTATTTAGTCACAATTCAAAAAAAAGGTCATGATGGGTCCTTTAAATTTTAAAATTCTTAATTGTCTATTAGATTTTAAATATGTGTTTTTTTTCATGTGTTATTTTAGCATCAAGGTCGGTAGGGGTTACTTGAGGAACAATATAACCATTTTTCACTGCCATCCAGACATCAAAGCCTAGGGAAGACAAGTAGGTTTCCATTCTTCTACTCCAGAAAGTATAGTTGGTGCAATCAAAGATAGGTGCTTTAGAGGATGAGGATTGATTCCTAGCCATAGTGTTCACTAACCATGATTTGCCCGAGCTAGAGAAAGATTTTACTATAGTGGGAACCTAGGCTCCGATACCAATTGTTGAACACAAATAGACATTAAGAGGGGGGTGAATTAGTTGTCATTCCTTTAGAAATAAGGGTCTTTTTTTCTTTCTACATCTTTCTCAATGATGAATATATAAGGCAATTTCTTAATTTAAGTTGGTGATGAATATTTGGATTACTTACATCTTTTGGGTATGGATCATGGAAATCTAATTGTTAGCTTCTCCATCATTGTAGGAAGGAGAAGAAGCTTTCCCTATTTTATTATTATTTCATATTGGAGAGATCCATCATGGTTAGTTTATTTTTATTTAAGTATAATTACTATAATTATAGTAAAAGATGTTGAAAGATATTAATATTATATAATCATATCAAAATTATAAATTAATTATTATATTATAATTAAAATTACGAGAATCTATTATATGATAAAAATTAAAATTATTTAATTTTAATATTTTGACATACAAACAATTGTCAAATTTATAGCAAATGTGTTTGAATTATAACAAGTGCCAAGTACCCTCATAGTACCCAAATTTTCCTTGGCTCGTATGATTCTCCCCATCTTTGAGTTGGGTTTTGGGATGTTGTAGGTTTGACCTTGATTCCTATGGGATTCGTACCCCTATTTTTTAATTTATTTTACTGCCTTTGGACTGTGTTTTTAAGGGTCAGCACCCTTGTATGTTGTTTTTGTAATGTTGATAGTCTTTGGGTATGTTAAGGGTTAGTGCATGCTTTAATAATAAAAAACAAGTGCCAAGTACCTTCATTGTATTGAAATAAAAATAATTGTTTAGTTCTTAGTTATGTTAACTTTGAATTATCGTTATTTTTTAATTATATTATTTTAATTATATTTATGTAATATTAATTATAACTCTCATATAAAATAGTATTAGTACTTATAATATAAATATAAATATTATAGTATAGATATACATTTATCTTAAAAACACAATCCTAGTTTAATTAAAAAATTATATAATTATAATAATAAAATTAATCTCTTAAGAAATTTACAAAGGAGGAGGTTAAAACTGCCCTCATGAAAATGAATCCAAATAAGGCTTCGGGCCCTGATGGCTTCCCAACTAGTTTCTTCCAAAAATATTGGGGTTTTATGGGTCAAGAGATCACGGAGGCCTTAGAAGGTGTTAGAAACTCAAGTAAGATACTGAAGGAGATCAATAATACTTTCTTAGTTCTGATTCCAAAAAAAGAGAAACCTGATAGCATTAATGAATATAGGCTCATAGCTCTATGTAATACCCTTTATAAACTACTTACCAAAACTCTAGCAACTAGACTTCAAAAACTTCTACCTAGCATCATTAGCGAAGAACAAACAAGCTTTGAACCTGATAGATCAATCTATGATGGGGTAATCATAGCTCAAGAAGCTATACATTCGGTCCAACATAATGGAGCACCAAGCATGTTGGTCAAATTAGATATTAGTAAAGCATATGACAAAGTCGATTGGAGTTTTTTATGCAAATATTTGGAAGCATTTGGCTTTACCAAATCTTGGATCAACCTTATTTTTGAATGCATATCCATCGCCAAATTCTCTGTCATGGTCAATGGCACACCTAAAGGTTTTTTTAATATCTCTAGGGGACTGAGGTAGGGAGACCCTATGTCTCCTTTCTCTTCATCATTATGATAGAGGCTCTTGGCAAGTCTATCTCAAAGGCTAGGGAAGAAGGTGGAATCATAGGTATATCAATTACCAGTGGTCTAACTCCCATAACCCACCAACAATTCGTAGATGATACAATTATTTTTGGTCAATGCAACATTAGGGAAGAAAGGGCTTTCAAAGGTATCCTCAAATCCTACATGGAAGCCTCAGGTCAAGAGGTCAATTTGGAAAAGTCAGTTGTGTTCATGTTCAACATAGAGACTGCATCTGAAAAAGAGATATGCAGGGTCTTGGAGATCAAGCCTTGTCTCCTCCCTTGCAAATATTTAGGCATCCCTTTGGATAAGGGGAGCAGGACATCTAAGTCTTGGGACCACATGGTGGAAAAAATCAAGAAGAGAATTAACACTTTGAAAGGGAAATGATTGTCCTCTGCAGGTAGGGCAACCTTGGTCAAATCAGTTCTGGCAGCAATGCCCATTTACCAACTTTCTTGTCATAATTTATCGGCTAAAAAATGGGATGAGCTAAATAAACATCTTAGATCTTTCTTTTGGCTAGGTGCCAATGAGGATAAGAAAATATCACTCCTATCTTGGGATAAGATTTGTAGACCAAAATAAGAGGGAGGAGATGGCATTAAAAATATCCATGACCAAAGCAAGGCCCTTGGGGAAAAGTTAGTATGGAGAATGTTCAGACATCCCCATTTAAAATGGGCAAGAATCTTGTACCATAAATACCTTAAAGAAGACAACTCTATCCAAATATTTAGAGCAAACAATCCACCCAGAGGCTCTCGCATATGGAAATTTATGTTGGAATGCAAAAATAATATAATAGATAAACTCACATGGAACCTGGGGTCAGGGGAAGATGCTTTGTTTTGGTTTAGACTCTTGGGGAGGGTATTAGGCAATCGAGAAAATCTATGACTTCGGGCCTACAAGAGAACTCCTAGAATCAAACAAAGGGAAATTGATTGGGAACTACATTTCCCCCTCAGAGGATGGAGCGGGGTGGAAATGGATAGTCAGAGAAAATGAGGATATCCCTGTAAGGGATAAAGATAAACTCATGGAAATTCTAAAAGATAGAAACATCTCCTTTAGTCTAGGCAAGGATAGGATTATGTGGGAATGTTAATATTGTGGATCAGAATTAAAATTTATCTTGTTCTATGTATTATCTATCACTGAATTGTTGTATAAATCTGATTGTCTTCTTTTATGTTGCAGGAGAGGAGGAGCATTTTTATTTCAATGTCAATTCTCACACATTTCATTTGGTATATGTAGTGGGCTAGGTATAGTCAAGCGATGCCTTGATCGACCATGTCTTTTGGACATGGCCGATCAAGACATCACTTGATCGTGCCCCCTCGCGATAATAAATGTTTGAATGAGAGACTTCATTTATCTCTCATTCAATCATTTATGTTACCGAGGCTATCATGCATTAACAATCCCTCTTAGCTAGGTAAGATAAACGTAAAAGGTATTGGGAGAAATATTCATAAATCGTATGATGCTTATCTTGGGACCATAGTTTCAAGATGTGAATTGCCTCTATCAGCGATTCTATTCACAAACTCTTGAGTGGATTGCCTCTGTCGGTGATTCTATCCATAAGCTCTTGTGTGGATTGCCTCAGTCGGCAATTCTATCCATGAGCTCTCACGTGGATTGCCTCAGTCGATGATTGTATGCATGAGCTCTTACGTGGATTGCCTCAGTCAACAATTCTATCCATGAGCTCTTGTGTGGATTACCTTAGTCAACAATTCTATCCACAAGCTCTTACGTGGATTGCCTCAGTCGGTGATTCTATCCACAAACTCTTACATGGATTGCCTCAGTGGGTGATTCTATCCATGAGCTCTTGTGTGGATTGCCTCTGTCAGTGATTCTATCCACAAGATTTTACATGGATTGCCTCAGTCAGAAATTCTATCCACAATCTTGAGTTATTGTAAGATCGTCACCTTCCAATAACCTCAAAAATACAAGTGGAAATCATTTGGAAGTCGTCACTTCCTTATGATTTACACAGGGCCCATAAAATAATTATTAGTATTAATAATAATAATCAATATTTACAATTTTTACCTCATAAGTGCTCAATCTTGATTAGTAAGCTCCCTCTCAATCACAAGGTATCTTTAGAGTTCTTCTAGAGAACATATTTTTCTGAACATGCGTCTGAATTTCTGACTTTAGCAAGGGACGCTTGTAGTTTAAGTTTGAGAGGACAAGTTCTTGCAATGTGGCCATATTCGAGACTTTCAAGGAGATATCAATCCGATCTTAATCAGATCTTCCTTCAGGCAGTTAGGCTTTATAGAAGGAAACCTAGCTTTGATACCATGTTAATTTTGTGGATCAAAATTAAAATTTATCTTGTTCTATGTATTATCTATCACTGAATTATTGTATAAATCTGATTGTCTTCTTTTATGTTGCATGAGAGGAGGAGCATTTTTATTTCAATTTCCATTCTCACACATTTCATTTGGTATATGTAGTGGGCTGGGAACGGTCAAGCGATGCCTTGACCGACAATGTCTTTTGGACATGGCCGATCAAGACATCACTTGATCGTGCCCCCTCATGATAATAAATGTTTGAATGAGAGACTTCATTTATCTCTCATTCAATTATTTATCTTACCGAGGCTATCATGCATTAATAAGGATGACTCCATGAATGGGGAATACAACTCCAAGGATGGGTAAAAGCTCAACTTAGACCCAAGACGAAGCTGCCTCTGAAACTCTGCTGGGACAGGTATTGCCTACCCAAGGTACATGGCTTTCTCTCTAGAATAATCTCTTGACTGCTGATAAATTTAGGAGGATGGGGTATGAGGGACCTAGTAGATGCCCTCTATGTGAAAAGGATGAAGAGGACTCAAACCACTTCCTCCTTAATTGCAACTATGCAAACCATTGTTGGATGTGGTTTAACCAGAAACTAGGCTGGTCCTCTACCTTTCCTCAAACTATTTTAGGAATGCTCAAAGTCTGGCCCATCCTAAGAAGAGGCTATCTATTTGAAGGCTTATGGATATCTCTTCCATCTACCATAATTTGGGAATTGTGGAAGGAAAGGAATAGGCATCTTTTCAAAAATGAAAAATTAGAGGTGAAGCGGGTAAGCAATAAAATTGAGGCTGTTATGATTGAAAAAATCAACAGTATGATCAACTTTGGTCTGAAGAAGAATGCTACAGTAACTTATTGGGATGAGAAGATGAAGGGGAAATGGGAGGGACTATCTATCCCACCCTATATTGGGGATGACCCTGAAGTAAATCTAAGGAAAAGAGTTGAATGTAAGTGGCAACCTCCAGGTGAGGGATGGCTGAAGCTAAACTTTGATGGGGCCTCCCGAGGAAACCCAGGGGTGGCAAGGATAGGATGCTCTATCCATAACTAGGAAGGAAAGGAAATTTCCCTTAGGGATTACCCATTAGGTAATAAGACTAATAATTGGGCTGAACTAGTTGCCCGACTGGAAGGCCTTAATATTTGCAGAAAGTTGGGAGTGAAGAATTTGGAAATTGAAGGGGACTCAACAATTATTATCAATGCTCTAAGAAAAGGTAGTATGCCCAATTGGAGACTCAACTATCTATTGACATGGGCCATTGAATTATACAAGGGGTTTAAGAGATTTATGATCAATCACATCTATAGGGAAGGCAACGAAAGGGCTGATGAGTTAGCTAACTTGGGAGCTGATGGCATTCATCTTCCCTAATGCTCTATCTTAGGTCATCTCATCAAAAGAAAACATCAGAGCATACGAGCTTGCTTACTTAGGAGTAGAAGGCAATGCCTCCATCAACCAATGCTATGCTTGAACCAATGTTGTGCCTGATATGGCAATGCCTCCATCAGTCTAGTGAAATCCATATGTCATCCCCAATAGGAGGATAATTCTCCCTCTTGCTCTCTTAGATGCTAGCAATAGCTTATCCTTGTCCCTTTTAGGCACTTTAACTGCTCTAGGTTTGTTCTTTTACCCCTCCTTCTTCCTTGGCCTCCCTTTAGCAAGCCCATCTTAAGAATAATCTGTTACAGAGCTCGAACTTACAGATTTGAAGTCATCCCAATGACCCAATGAAGTCGCATTTGGTCATCAGGGTAGCATCAGCTATTGGGTGGACTTGTTCGGTGTTACACTGATACCCAATGGTTTCATCTTAGGTGATCAGGGTTGTAGTCGGCTATCAGAGGTTTAGGATTGGAGTTACACCGATACCCGATGAAATTGCCTTAGGCGGTTGGGTTGTCATCGGCTATCAGGAGGACTACAAGGAAGCTACGTCGAAGTCCGATGGATCCTCTTTGGGTCATCAGAGGGCTATCGTCTATCAGAGGAGTCTGTGAGAAGCTATGCTGATATTCGATGGATTTGCCTTCGGTGATCGGGTCTGCCATTGGCTATCAAAGAGGTAGTTTTGGAGTTATGCTGATACCCGATGGAGGCGACTTATCTAGAGCCGCGTGTTTAGGAACTGTATACTTGTTAGTCAGGGATCACGGTAACCTCATTCAGGGTCTTCTAATGATAGATAAGGTGCAACCGACCACGGGTGATCACTTCGAGCTGAAGTTCAAAAGATGAGCTCGTGGTCACATTAGAAGTTCCTACCGATGTATTTGAATACGAACCGGTGTGATTCCTGGGTGCATGTGGGATAATTGTTAGATGTCAAACCAATTGGTCCAAACTGACAGTTGAGCTTGGCATCCCTTTACTAAGCCCATCTTAAGTAATCGCACCAATATATATATATATATATATATATATATATATATATATATATGTATTCCTATATATATTCTCATTTATATATATATAAATATATATATAATCACACTCATATATACATATAATTACATATTTATGCATATATATACTAATATAAGTCAGATTTATATACAGTCATTCTCATACACATATATACAGGTATATGTATTTATTTATATATATAAATTTTCATATATATATATACATCCACCCACCTTCCCACTTTTTTATATATATATTTATATATATAAATATATGTATATATATATATATATAAATATAAATATATGTATATATTTATATACATGTATTTATATGTATATAAATACATATACAGGTATATGTTTTTATGGATATATACATATCCATTCATTCATATATATATACTCTCTCTCACACACACACGCACACACACACACACACACACACACACACACACACACACACACACACACACACACACACACACACACATACCTACATCCTCCCACCTTCCAACCCTCAAGGCTCTAGTTATTTGAGTGGAGATTACCAAGAAACCATTGTCTCAATGATCCTAACTATTGTAAGTGTCAGATCTCCCTCCCCCATAATTATCTCAGACATGAAATTTGTCGGCACTCTTTAATCCACCTCATTAACCCACTTCAAAGTGTGAAACCCGGCCGTACCTTCTTCTAAGAAATTCACCTTGCCAACTGAGTTGTAGCAATCATCTCCGCACATGCGGATCATGCATATATTAACGAGACACTAAGCATGTGTGATATTGAATGAGGGAATCTCGAGGATGGTCATGCATTTATTTCTATGAGATATGCCTCTCAAGCAAGTACTATCTCCAATTTTTAATCATTCCGGCTCATTCTCAATTAAATTCACTTCATTCTCACACTCGACTTTTGAGACAAACTTCTAGCTTTATAATGACTGGTTTTTCTCTGTCTCTTCATTCTCTGCTAAGAAAAATTCAAAATACCATGGATACTATACTCAAGCTATCATGTCCATGCTGAGACCTTCAAACCAGGCAGGGGCTCGAGGGAAAGGGCCTGCCTTTTGATGAATATTTTGTTGCGACAATCTGTTTAATCTAAGCTGAGCTATTCTGTCTGAAAGACTTTTATACTTTACTATTTTTAGATAGCAGCTAACTTGCTTTTTGAAGTTATATGTATATAGTAATCAAACGCTCAAGATAACTAGTATCATATGTAGATGCTTAAGATAACTCCTATGATATGCAATACCTTTTTTAGTGGCTTTCACATATTTATATCAACGATCTTAGGATGTAGAAAGGATGCATTTTTATGCTACAAGTTTTATTAATGAAGTATCTATCTTAGCATAAGTATACACACATAGATGTAAGTGTGCTCATATAATGCAAGGCAAACATATTAACACATTTTCATTTCATGTGGCTATAGGTATGATGGTGTAGATACTTATGTTATTATTTGACCTTCATGCATCTATGATCTTGTGGATTGGGTACATTGGGTACCTTTAACTCCCCCGATGGTTTGATCACGACTGTTATGGCCCTGGTTCGTTTTATATTTTTATTTTTTGTAGAATACAATTCTATAGGACAAACTTATTCTGGGAATTCTCTCTTTGGTGTTTTAACTAGTGGAATGTTGGGAAGAACTGGCCTTATTATGTCTCTAGAGAGGTTCTAGTCTGTTTTTTATCTTTGGTTTCTCTGTAAGGAGTTGTGGTGTCTTATTGATCCTTTCTCTGAATGGCTCCCCATCTCCTAGTATAGTGCTATGATATCTCTATACTTTGATATAGGCAGGGTTTTGGATTTGAAGTTCTTTTCATTTTTGATAGCTTTGTGGTTGTTGCTGCTTTACTAGTAAAGGCTTGGCATCATAGATAGAGTATATTTGTGGGCTAACATCTCTTGAAGTGATTTAATGTAGAACAGGTCTAAAGGTTTTTGCAGGTATGGTCATGGTTAGCTTAAAGGGGCTTAACCCTATGAGGGAAGTGGGATATTATTAATCAAACAGGGAGTTTCTTGATGTTGTTTATTTCATTCATGCTTCATATTGTTTCTCCTAACATCCATCTTAGTCATAAGGTGTGTTAAGATCCTTTGCAGATCATTGGAATAGTTTGTACCTATTTTTTGCGAGATAAGAACAAAGGAATAAAGGTTAGAGCTGTCTTTGGGGCATCATATTCGAAGACATCATTCTCAAGAAAGGGTCAAATTTTAGTGCATCAGTTTTAGCCTAGATGTAATTTACCTAGGGACTCATGTATCTTCTTTTAAATTATCACCTAACTGTAACATTAGATTTTGATCCTCCAATGGATCTGGGTGAGACTGGAGGTTTTCTTCCCTCAATTCTTTCCTACCGATGCCCACACTGAATAGAGTTGTAAAAACTTTTTAATTAATAAAAATTCTTTGGCTTCGGCCTTTTACTGATAAAAAAAAAAAATAATAATAAATTTAATCTCAAACTTAATTATTAATGATTAGTTTAACATTATATAATTTAAATTATATTTATGTAATATTAATTATAACTAATCTTAATAAATTAACTACTAATAATTAAAAAATTGTATAATATAAACATTAGAATAAAAATATGTATTTTTTAATGACAAAAACTATAAATTTATGATTAAAACTCGTTAAATTTTTGTAATGGAATATTTTAGTTTTTTATTTAATTTAATTTAAATAGCCTATAAAATAAAAAAATCACTAGAATGACGTAAGAATTGGAAGGAAATTCTCTCTAAGGAGTAAATCTACTAGAAAGAAAGATCCAGAATTCAGTGGCTAAAAGAGGGGGACAAAAACTCGGCCTTCTTCCACCGCTCGACGAGCATCCATAAAAGGAGAAACTTTATCAAAAGTCTAAAGGATGACTTGGATCAGGAGATCACTAGAGAATCCCTAATAGGCCAAAAGGCCACTAACTTCTTCATCAAAATGTATACTAAGTCTGGAAGGAACAATGTGTCTCTTCAGGACAAACTTTTGAGTAAGCTCCCTAATGCCATTGGGGAGGAGGATAATTGTCAGCTCCTTGCTCCTATCTCCTCGGAGGAGGTTCGTATGGCAGTCTTTGTGATGGGTTCTTTCAAGACCCCGGGCCCAGATGGCTTCTCCCCGAAGTTCTTCCGGGATTATTGGGACATTGTTAATTATGATGTGACTAAAGCAGTGAAAGACTTCTTCAAGACTGGTAAATTACTAAAAAAACTGAATAACACCTACATTGTTCTTGTCTCTAGGTCATCGAACCCTAATTACATGAAGGACTTTAGACCCATAAGCCTCTGTAATTCTATCTACAAAATAATTTCCAAGGTCCTTGTGAATAGAATCAAGCCCCTCCTGGCAAAATTTATCAGCCCTTCTTAGAAAGGCTTTGTCCTTGGTTGCCAAATTCTGGATGCTACCATTGCCACTCACGAAATAATCTACTCCATGGACATGAGAAGAATCCTAGGTATGGCTTTCAAGCTTGACATTTCAAAAGCCTATGATAAAGTCCACTGGTGCTTTTTATTTAAAACTCTCTCAAAATTGGGCTTCAATCAGAAGGTTGTTGATATGATTCGGGAATGTGTTACTACGGTCCAGTTCTCGGTCTTGATCAATGGGACCCCTAGGGGCTATTTTAAGGCTGAAAAAGGTATTCGACAAGGAGATCCTCTGTCCCCTTATCTTTTCATCATGATTGATGAAGTGTTGAGTAGGAATGTGGTTGATATGATGATCAATGACAGACTGTAGGGATTCAAAGTTGCTTCTTTGATCCCCCACTCAGTGATCCAATAATTTGTCGATGATACTTTTCTGTTTGGTATGTCATCAATAAGTGAGGCAAAAAATTGGAAGAATATATTGGCTGATTATGCAAATGCTTTAGGGCAACGTATCAATTATGATAAGAGTAATCTCTTCTTCTTCAACACCTCTAATGAATTTCAGCTTAAAATCTTCTCTATATTGGGGTGTAAGACTACTACTCTTCCAGGGACTTACCTGGGTCTCCCCCTCACTGTTAAAGAAGTCGCCCCTACTTTCTAGAATAATATCCTTGAGTGGATACAAAAGAAACTTGTTGGTTGGAAGGGAAAATTCCTTAGTACTGTGGGAAAGCTTCAACTCCTTTCTACTTCCCTCCAAGGCATCCCATTGTACTTCCTTTCCTTGTTCAAAATATCTATTCCTATGGGGGAAAAACTTGAGACGATCCAAAGAACCTTCCCATGGATGGGTATGGAGGAAAAAAAATGCCTCTCTTTGGTTAATTGGGACATGGTTTGCTTACCCAAGTCCATGGGAGGACTTGGTATCATAAAGATAAATGCCTTGAATAAGGATTTAATTGCAAAGGTGGGATGGACCCTAGCTAAAGGTGAGGCAGACTAGTGTAATATTATCAGAGCTAAGTATCTGGAAAGGGAGAAATTCTATTGTTACTTGAATATGGGAGACCTTCCTCAGGGGTCTAAACTATGGAACAACATCCTGAAAAGAAGACCAATTATCAGAGAAGGACTGAAATGGGAGATTGGAAATGGTAGAAAGATTAGGTTCTGGGAAGACTCTTGAGTGGATGACAAACCTCTGGCAGACACTTGATTCTGCCCAATTTTGTATCACCTAAAACAACACCTAGGGGAATACATTGTTGATTATATGAAACCAAGAAGAGGAAGATGGAAGAACATTGCCTATATCTTCTCTTATCAGCCCTACCTATTACCCATTGCTTTGGAGTTATAGGATCTTATGTTGGAATGTAGAATTCCCCTAGCCCCCTAAGAAGACAGATTCATTTGGAAGGGGACCCAATTGGGGGATTTCTTGGTGAAGTCTGTTTACAAACATCTTCTGAGACCCATTGACGATGTTGAGTGTTGGAGGAAGATATGGAACTCACAATTGATCTCTAAAGTCAACTTCTTTTGGTGGTCCCTAATGCATGGAAAAATCCTAACTCAGGACAATCTAAAAAGGAGAGGTTTCCAACTTTTCAATAGATGTATTCTATGTACAGTTGAAGAGGAAACAATTGACCACCTTTTCATCCACTACCCCTTCGTTGGTCACTTGTGGATTAGTACTCTTAAAAAATGTGGTCTACAATGGGTTTTTCAGAATAGCATTAATCAGTTTGTTACTTGACGGACACCCCCCTCCCACCACCCCCTGATCCTCGAATTATGGAGGTAGATTCTGCCACACATCTGCGGGGGGGTCCTGGAAAGAAATAAACAACAAAATTTTTAGAGATGCTTAAGCCCCCTCAGATAAAGTCTTCTAAAATTTCCTCAAAATGATTTTAGATAATATATCTGTGACTAAGTGGAAAACCCCCCCAATCCTCCTAATTCGATGGAGAAAAAAATTGCTAAACTTTGGAAGCTCCCCCCGGAGTTTGAAGTCTTCAACAACAGTGCAAAAATCAAAAGGAAAAAGATCAAATGGTTAGCCCCAAAACCCCATTGGTACAAACTGAACTTTGATGGGTCTGCCCAAAATGCCTACCAAGCTGGAGGTGGAGTCATCCATGACCTCTTGGGGAATACTATTGCTGCTTACACAGGAAACCAAAAGATCCAAACTACCACTCAGGCCAAGGGAATGACACTCTTATGGGGTCTAAGATTTGCCACATCCATCAACATTAAACATCAAGAAATTGAAGGTGACTCACAGATCATTGTGGAAGCAGTGAGTGGTAGATCTACTGCTAGGTGAAAAGGATTCCATTTTGAGGGATGCTAGGATTCTTCTGGGTAACCTTGATGACTTCACTATCTGCCATATCTTCAGAGAAGGTAATGCAACTATGGACTCTATGGCAGTGGTGGGAAGGCTAGAAAACAACTTATGGCATTGAAGGAACCCCAATGTGCTGCCAATAATCACCAAGGTGATCTTGGAGACTGAAAAAAACCAAGTCCAATGATGAAATCACATAACTTACCAGATGAAGAGAGCCAATTTTCAAATTTTAAATTTAGAAGGGAATCCCGCCCATCATGGGCTGAGTCTTCCATGTAGCTACGGATGGCCTTATCATCACATTCAAAGGGGGATCAATAATTATGATAGTACTCGTATCAGGATTGGTAATTTCCTAATTATCACCCGGACGGAGTTAATTGGCAACGATAAAGGAAACAACTGGGATAGGTCAAATCAATTTGGCTGGATTGAGGGTTTGCATGAGTATAGTAGATTTCATGAATGCGATATCTACTTCGACACAATTTGCAATAATCACATTGTTTATTGCATGATTTTATCTAAGGATTGACTAAGTTTTTATCACAACTCTGCTTTTGCTCTGGTTTGGCTTTTCGTTTTTGCTACCTTGTTTCTCGTCTACTCTGCTAAGCTAGAAGAAACAACAATGGGGGGTGATACGATAAGATTGGAACCCAACAAAACAAATGATTTTAAAGCTAAGTCAACGGTGTGGTTTGTCTATTCGGAAGGTGGGATTGACAAATTTATCAAAAGCATGAAAGGGAATGATGAGAGATTGTCTAAGCAATTTGTGGCTTCCTAGGAGGATAAAAGGGTTACCATGGGGGGTATCTCCTTCGAAATAAATGGATTAATTTACCAAGTGATGGGACTTTCTATGGAGGGGAGGAAATGGAAGAAACAGAGCCGCATTTTGGATACCACCAGCCTGAACTAGTTCTTTCCTGAAAGTGAGAACCTGGTGAAGAGGGCAGGTGACTTCAACCGGGAGGAGCTTCTACCACTGTGGGATGAGGTCTGCTATATCATTATGAAATAGTTCACTCTGGAATGAAGGTATGGAATATTTTACTACTACCACCTCTCATTCCTTAACCACCTTAGAAATAAGGATTACATCTCCATTCCATTTTTCTTGCTTCATTTGTTGGATTCAAATCTTAAGGATATTGCTGAGGCCAAAAAAAAGGAAAATACTTACCCATTCTACACCAAGGCTTCATCCTTCACCTCTACAACTTCAACCTAGCCCTTTCCCCTCCCCACACTATCTCTGTCTAGAATGTGGCTGAAAACCATCCCCTAGCTATTTCTATCGATAAACCAGATACAAGCCCTCCTCGGCTACCTAAAATTGGCTCCTGGAGTAAGAAAAACAAAAAGCACCCTCCTAAGGATGTTATAACCCCTAAGAAAGTTAGAATCTAGGAGATTGATTATGATATGGAAATAACAGATGAGGCCAACACCTCTCGTTGTTCTGTGAGACTGGCCTCCAAACCCCCTGAAAATATTGCTAAGGGACCCCTCCTCTTCCCATTAAATAGGGAATTCCATCCCCTCTAAGAATGTGGCCCCATTTTAGACTACCTCGACCCCCCATTCTGTTAGCTCCACCCATGCCTCTAAAAGCCCTAAAAATTCTATGAGTCCGAAGGCTGGCCCCAAATCCCAAACAAATTCTCCCTCCCTCACTCTTAGATTCGAGAAGATGATGGTGGTGGAGGAAGTGAGCAACATAAAGGAGGATGAAGACAACAACCTGGTGGAGCTGGGTAAGAAAGTGGAGGGTTTGTTTGATAATGTGTAGGAAATCACCAGCAGAATGGAGGCCATGGAAAACAAGTTGCAGGACGTCTCTAGGTTTGCGTTGAACGTGATGCGTTGCTCGGTGACCACCCTGTGTCTTGTGCAAGAAAGTTCTGTCAAAGGCAAAAATAAGGAAGACAATGACTACAAGGCCCTTTTCAAATTCCTCACCAAGGAATGGGCTAGGAAGCTCCTCCCCAAGAGGAGCCATGGGAAAATGAAATAGTCTGTTTCTATGCTGCAGATTTTTAGTTTTTTGTTTAGCTCTAGTAGCCTCCGAGTTGATAGTTTTAATTTTTGTTTATTTTTGAACTTATCTACTAGTTGCCCTGCGTGGCAAATGTTTAAAATGTTTATAAAGACTTTTATATATTTGCTGAACTTACGTAGAATGATCATAGTTTTTGATACAGGAAAGTAAGAGGGCTATAATTTTGTTGATGATCTGCTGACAGTTGGCTTGCCACTATTTCTTTGTTCTATTCCTGGGTCAGCCCCCTTGTTTTGGCTGCTTTTAATATCAAAAACAAGTGCCACGTAGTGGCTAGTAATTGCCTTTATAGTATTGTAATAAAAATATTTGTTGCAATTCTTAATTATTATAATTTTGAATTATATTTTGTTAACATTAACTATAACTCTCACTTTAGTGGAATAATATTAATAATTATAATATAATATAAACATTGGCATATGGGATATTCTTTTTGTTTTAAAGGCATTTTGGCCATTTTTATTGTACAACTATTTGAAATTGGTGTAAGGTGGCATGTAGAGGGTTGGTGGTGAAGAGTTGTAGGATGGAAGTGAATTTTACCTTGGTTACTACTAAGCAACAATTGGCATTTTAGGTTGAATCTCAAAGAAAAGACTATCGAGCATTTCCAAGCATGATGATCCTCTATTTGTGCAGATTTTGGACATCCTATTTGGGGAAGAATTTATGAAAACAAAGCACCGATATCAAATTAATATTGATATCATTTCATTTCTTGTATCGTTGGGGTTGGAGCTAGGAAGAAAGAAGGATGTTTAGTGGGTCCTAAAGGAATGTGTGGATGAGGAGTGGAATTTTGGTTTGAGGTTGATTCTAGAGTGGGCACATCTAGGTGAAGGTCTCATGGCAGCAGAGGGCGACTAGTTAAAAATTGGAGATCAAAATCCATCACTTCAATTTTTCATTCGATGCAATCAGTCGAGTGATATGGATGAAAGGAAATTTTAAGCCCATATTGGTAGGAGGCTTTGAAAGATTATCTTTGTATATCGAGACTGGAATGAGATGATGTTGATGCGATGAATAAGTAGAAAGGGAAAACTCATACAAAGTTCAAACTTGAAGATTACTAGGTCAATGGACTTGTCAAGGTAGCCAAAAAATATTTTGTAAGGGAAATGTGCATTTTTTTATAGATACTATGTAAGTTATTTATAGTCCATACGTGTGTGTGTGTGC
Organism: Cryptomeria japonica; assembly: GCF_030272615.1. Lineage (NCBI taxonomy): Eukaryota > Viridiplantae > Streptophyta > Pinopsida > Cupressales > Cupressaceae > Cryptomeria > Cryptomeria japonica. The sequence goes on along the minus strand of NC_081414.1, from coordinate 191,714,775 downwards.
GTGTCTCCAATTTTGTTGATATTTTGTAATTTTGTATGAATGGCCAACTATAGTAGCGGCCTTGGAGTGTATTTCATGTATTTATGAACAAGGAAGTCGATTGATATGGGGGATGTTATAATGTGTTAGATACTAATGTGGTGGTTTAGTGTATGGAGGGGTAGTTGGAGTTTGTAATCCTTTGAATTTTACAGTTATAGACTCATGAATACTTTATAAAATCTAAAATTTAAATATTAATAAAAATACTATATTACTAATCAAAATAGTATACAACATAACTATTATAGTGAAAATATATATTTTTATTGAGAATATAATCCCATTGTTTTGGATGCGGCTAATGCACTAGCGAATGATGCTTTTAAAGACTCTCTTTGACTCTGGTTGTCACTAGGCACTCCGATCTCTCTACTTTTTTGAGCTTGTATGTTTTTGTCTGAAAACTCTGTCTTTGTAAGAGGTTGGTTTATGTCTATACTTTTCCAGCCCTCAGGGCTGGTATTTCTTGTCTTAGACTTGAGCTATGGTAGGGGGTTTTCTTCCTGATTATTTTCCCCTACCGCTCTTTTTGAATCAGGCCTTGTATCCTCCTTTTTGTTAATACAAGGGTGATGCCCCTATGCAGCTATTTACTTATTAAAAAAAATAAAAAATAATCTTAAACTTAATTATTAATTATTATTTTAAGATCATATATTATTTTAATTATGTTTATGTAATACTAACTATAATTTATTTTAAGAAAATCACTATTAATAATTATAAAGTTATATAATATTTATATATATGATGAATAATTATGAACAAATGATATCCTAATTGGTACTAAGAGAGGGGGGGGGCGTGAATCAGTACAAGCAAAAACTTTCTCAACACTTTATCATATTAAAACAATGCTAACTGGTTGTCTTCACCACCGAACTTAACCATGGGTATACAAGTTAAACACAGAAATGCTTTAGACAACTAAACCGGTTAACCGAAAGTACTATAATAGATCTTAGATCTTGATAGCAACTTTACCAGTTTAGTCATGCATGAGTAGCATTAATAACACCACAATCATTTAGCACTACATGCATATTCAACTTTAATAAAAAACTACTCAATCATCACATGGAAAATCACAACCCATAACAAACAATTTTTTCACGTGGAAACCCAAATGGGAAAAAACATGGTGGGGATGAATACCCACAAGCTTGTTTTGAACTCTTTTGAAGTCCGCTCTGTTAGGAGCCTAGTCTGGTTAAAGAATTTACAATAAGGTTCTATTAGCAATCGATCCTGTTAGCGATCGTCTGGTTAAGGGATGGCTATAAACCCTGTTAAAGGTTACCTCACTAGAGGATTTAAAGAACTCAATGAAATTGAGTCACCTGGTTAGAGGATTTGCAACAAGCTTGTTAAAGCTACCCGGTCAAGGGATTTTCCTTCTATTGAAATAGTTAGAAGTCAACAGGTAAAGCTTTGATCTGATAACAACACTACTTGCCAAGACAGTTCCTTTTCAGCTCCTCTCCTTTGCAATCACACTCTGCAGGTTCCACACTCTGGTTTGGCAAGTATCTCAACATGCAGACACAAACACAACATTTGCTACCACTAACAATATCAAAACTCATCGACCTTATAGATTAAAATTAGGTCGGTAACATAAACCCTAAACGCTAAGTATTTTAGGTTTACAATTTCAAGCGGTCCAAATCTGACCGTCCAAACACATTACCTAGAATGAAATGATCTAAATAGATTTCAAGTCACTCTGCATCGTCCGATCTTCACCGCATCTAGAAAATGGTAACCCATCACGCTCTCTTCATACACCACTCAGAAAATCGCACATTCCCGAGGTAGGAATTCAATGCATTCGATCTCCATGCACAAAATCCTCAAGGAAATCCTTCACGTGCACACAGTTGATGTGGCATCTTGATCCTTATCCATAACATTCACAAAACACCATCGGTTGCTCCGCAAAGCTTCACCGGAAACCCTAGAGCTGAACAGAGACTACCAACTGATAATTACACTTAGTGAACCCCGACATCGGTCCAATCCATACCGATTGACCAAAACTGCTTCCAATCTTCATACTTGTGCATACCAGTGTACCTGCTTGATCACTTATTGACATCAATGACAACATACATTGTCATCACTTCATCATATGCCAACAATCTCCCTCTTTGGCATTGATGGAAATACTCAATGTATCATTGCTCAGTATCTGCACCATGCTCAATAACATATACCGGTTCAAAGATCACAACCACCACCATCTAGACTGGTTGGTGTGTACTCTGCCATATATCTTCATCACCAGATATCTTCTCCCCCATACATCAAATATCTTCTCCTCCAGATATCTTCTCCCCCTTTGACAACAATGCCAAAGTGGAGGCACAAGCTTCCAAGCTCCACTATGTTGCTCCCCCTTATGGGCTAGTATCCTTCAACACATCAACCTTGTAAGATTTGTCACTGTAGTACCTAACTAATGTGGAGCACATAATTTTGATTCACTTCATGAAGGGGCATAACCCCTAATTCACCTCTCAAATAGGTAAATGTAGTCTTCGGTAAGGGCTTAGTGAATATGTCTGCTGGTTGCTCCTTACTGGAAACATGTTCTAATACAACCTCTTTATTCTGAACCTTTTCTCTCAAGAAATGATACTTGAGTTCAATGTGCTTTGTCCTAGCATGCAATACCAGATTTTTGGAAATATTGATTGCACTAGTATTATCACAGAATTTACTCATCGGTTCAGATATAGGAACTTTGAAGCCATTCAGTACATGCTTCATCTAGATTGCCTGAGTGTAGTTCATAAAAGTTTCCACATACTTTGCTTTAGCTATAGACTGGGAAATACACCTATGCTTCTTTCTCGTCTAGGAGACTAGTCTTCCACCAAGGAAGAACGCTCCACCGGTTGTACTCTTCTGGTCGTCCACATTACCTGCCCAATCTGCATCAGTAAAACTTTGAGATCAAAGTCACCATTGTATGGATACCACAATCCATAGTCAACTATCCGTTTTAGGTATCTAGGAATCCTCTTTACCGCTACCAAGTGGGATTCAATTCTCTTGGAGTCTTCTGAAAAATGAGCTACTATGCCCACTGCATGAGCAAAATCCGGTTTGCTATGCACCATATAGTACAACTTACTGATCATTGACCAATACTCCTCATTCAGCAATGATGTATCATCCTCCTTTGTCAGTTTGTAGCTAGTCACCATCAGTGTTCCAACCAGTTTGCTCTCCTCCATCCCAAAGGTTTTCAATACCTCTTTGATATACTTGGACTGGGTAATGAAGATACCCTCCTTCATCTATTGAATCTGTAGACCAACAAAGAACTTTATCTTTCCAATCAGAGACATCTCAAATTCTTTCTTCATTTCATCATCTTCTCCAAAGATTATGTCATCTACAAATACTTCACAGATCAGAATCTAATCACCTTCAGATTTTAGGTAGATGTTGTTGTCCTCACTTGTTCTTTGAAATCCTATCTTCACAAGATGAGAGTGTAACCATTCATACCATTCCCTTTGTGCTTGTTTCAATCCATACAGGGCTTTGTGTAATCTACACACCATGTTACAAAGCAAATCCATCAGGTTGCTCAATATACACTTCTTCTTCTAGGATTCCATTCAAGAATGCAGACTTCACATCCATCTGGTATACCTTAAATCTATTGAATGCAGCAAATGCAAGTAGCATTCAGACACCTTCAAGTCTAGCCACTGGGGAAAACATTTCTTCATAGTCTTCTCCCTCTTCCTGAGCATATCCCTTGCATACAAGTCTTGTCTTTCTCCTTACCACTATGCCTTCTTCATTCAACTTATTCCTGAAGACCCATTTGGTACCTATTACATTCTTGTGTTCCAGTTTGGGTACCAAGGACCATGTTGCATTCTTTTCTATCTAGTCCAGCTCCTCTTCCATTTCCTTTATCCAGTCTTCATCGGCAAGTGCCTCTCTAGTGGTCTTAGGCTCAAATTCAGAAATCATGCAAGAGTTTTCTTTTACCTTTCTTCTTGTGAGTATCCTTGCATCTTTATCTCCTATGATTTGCTTCGGATCATGATGTAGTTTCACATACCTAAGAATGGCCCTAGTTGGTTCTGCTTGCTTTTCCTCTTCTTCTTCACTTGCTACAACTTCTACTAGTATAGGAACACCGAGGTCTTTCTAATGTTTGCAACTTGTTTCCTTCTTAACCATTTCCTAGAAGGCTACACTCAGTTCATCTTCCGCTTGCTTGCTGCAGGTTTCGTTAGGCTCCTCAGGGGATTCATCAACCCTGACACTAATACTCTCAATAATTTTTTGAGTCCTGTTGTTGTAGAATTTGAGAGCTTTACTTTTCTTCATCACATTTAGCATCAAACTTACTCAGATGCTCACCTCTCCTGATATAGCACTTACGGCCAAACACTTTAAAATAACTGGGTTTTGTCTTTACCTTTCTTGATGAGCATCCGGTTCATAGTATAGACTATAGTACTCACTGCTTCTCTCTAAAAAGTGTGAGCAACCTTTCCTTGTATCAACATAGTTTTGGCTTCTTCCAATACAGTCATGTTATTCCTCTTTGCTATGTCCTTCTGTTTTGGTGTCCTTGGGGCAGACAACTGCCTCTTGATGTCATTCTCTTCACAATACTTGTTGAATTCATCCGAAGTGAATTCACCTCCTTGATCGGTTCTAAGACAATTTATTCTTCTGCCACTCTCCTTCTCAACCAATGTCCTAAAGGCTTTGAACTTTCTAAACGCCTTAGACTTGTCTTTCAAGAATGTGACCCACATCATTCTTGAGCAGTCATCGATAAGAATCATGAAATACCAATCTCCATGAATACTTCTTGTTTTCATAGGACCACATAGATTAGTGTGCACAAGATCAGGTAAGTTCTCTACTAAAAAAGACTTACCTTTGAATGTTGAGGAAGACATCTTCCCAAGTTGACATTCTTTGCATAAAACATTCTCTAGTTTGTTCAACAAAGACAATCCTCTTACTGCCTTGATCTTACTCGCCTTTACAATATTATCAAAATTCATATGACAAAGTCTCCTATGCCATATCCAACTATCATCAAACTTCACCATCAGGTACTGACTAATCTTGGCATTTAGCTAAAATAGGTTTCCTCCGATCTGCTTACTGGTGGCAATAAGTTCACCACTCTTTCCAATTGTTCCTACAGACTCCACCTTTGAACTCCAAAATGAGTCCTTTGTCATTCAGTTGAGAAACACTCAAAAGGTTGTTCTTAAGGCCTTCCGCCCAGTAGACATCATCCGCACTGCTTTTTTCATTCAGTGAGATGGATCCTTTTCCTTTCACCATGCAAGGTGCATCATTGCCAAACTGGACAACACCTCCATCATATTGTTCCAGAGACAAAAAATTTCTCCGGTCACCAGTCATGAGGTGAGAGTACCCGCTATCAATGATCCACTCATTAGAGTTGTCAATGTGAGAGACAAGGGCTTTCTGATTAGACAACTCTTCCTTTATAGCTACAAACACTATGTCCTCATTCTCTTCAACCTCAGATTCTTCATCGGTAACACCTTCATCCACTGCAACAAGACAATTTCTTCTACCTCCTCCTTTATACTTTCTAAACCTTTCCAGTTTATCCTTATTGTCATTGTTAGGACAATTAACAGATATATGTCCTATCTTATTGCAGGAAAAAAATTTTAGAGGAAGCTTACCTCTGTATTTTCTGGTACCTTTTGGAAGTCCATTGGCAATAAGAGCTTTAAACTCCATCAGAATCTCCTCATCATCCATGTCTTTGTTTGGCCTAGATTCATAACTGGTGCTGACTTATTTTCCTTTCCTGGTCAGTATAGTGGAAGAAGATGCTCTAAAGGTAGACTCAGTCTTCTAAACACTACCATCATAGTTATTCAATTCATATGCAGTCAGTTTAGCAAAAATAGAGTCTAAGGATACCTTTGTCTTGTCGATAGACCTTAACTCTTGAATAACAACAACCCTGATTGCATAGACCGGTAACAATGATCTCAGAACCTTACCGATAATGGTGGCATCATCAATTGTTCCACCAGTGCTCTTGATATCTCCAACCATAGTCTTGATCCTTATGCCATATTGCTGAATGGTCTCACCTTCAACCATCCTCATGTCTTCAAATTTTCCTCTAAGACTTTATTCCTTAGCCTTCTTGACATGCTCATCACTGCCAGAAATGGTTTCCAGTGTGTCCCATACATCCTTAGGAGTGTCCTTATCTTGTACATCAATGAACTCAATATCAGATAGGTTGCTAATAAGGGCTTCCATGACTTGCCCATTTTCTTGAATCTCTCTTTTTTTATCATCGGTTAGAGTGCCAGTGGGGATTACATAGGCATTCTCAACATAGCTCCAGTGTTGAGCACCCAAAATATTGATATAAATCTTCATTTTGTCCTTCCATATTTTGAAGTTATTCCTATTGAACTTAGGACCTTCCCTCTTCATCATTAAAGCAGGATCTTTTGCCTCAAGCGGTTAAGCTTATATCACCGAGGACTTGGAGTCGCTCTAATACCAATTGATGAATAATGATGAAAAAATGATACCCTAACTAGTACTGGGAGGGGGGGGGGTGAATCAATACAAGAAAAAACTTTCTCAACACTTTATCATATTAAAACAATGCTGATCGGTTGTCTTCACCACTGAACTTAACCATGGGTATACCGGTTAAACACATAAATGCTTCATACAACTAAACCGGTTAACCAAAAGTACTTTAATGTGCACAAAACTAACGTGGCATCCTGATCCTTATCCTTAACATTCACAAAACACCATCGGTTTCTCCGCACAAGCTTCACCGAAAACCCTAGAGCTGAATAGAGACTACAAATGGGTAATTACACTTAGTGAACCCTGACACCAGTCCAATCCATCCCAGTTGACCAAAACTTCTTCCAATCTTCATACCGGTGTACCTTCTTGAGTACTTATTGACATCAATGACAACATACATTATCACCACTTCATCGTATGCAAACATATATATATATATATATATATATATATATATATATATATATATATATATATATATATATATATATATATATATATATATATATATATATATATATATTAAATGCCTGGTAAACTTTTTAACGTGACCGGCGACGCTGGCATGACACGCCCTCTGACTCCACATGAAATACTTTTGACCCGAAGCTATAAATCGGTGAGGCCACAATTGGGGGACCTCATCCCCACACTTCACTTGTTCAAACCTGCGAGCACAACGGCCTAGCGAGGACACAAGGCCTGCGAACACAATGGCCCAATAGGGGTTTGAACCTTAGTGGTCGCTTCACCAACAAAGTGTTTTAACTGTAACACTACATTTCCGAAGACATAAAGTTATATAATATAAATAATAAAGTAAAAATAGATTTTTTTTAATTACTAAATGAAAAATATTGAAATTTACAATTAAATGTTATAAAGTCATATTGTATATATTAAAATGATTAAAAATAAAATTATAATTTTCAAAAAGTATTAATAAAAATTAGAATGATTTAAAATAAAAATAAAAATAAAAATACAAAACTATAATTATAAAAATATCATACTTGGTCTTATTTTTTTAATAGAAATATTTGTTGTGTATTGTTTGTAATGAAATAGTTTAAGTATTGATTTAAATTTTTATTTTATATATTGTAAATGGTGTGAATCAAATCCTATACAATAGTTATTGATTTAATTACATATATTTTTAAAAATGAAAAATAATTAAATTTTATATATATTTATTGAGAAAAATCACTTTATTGACAAGATTATCAATAAAAAATGAAAAAAGTTAGTTAAATTGTTTTTTAAATATAAAAAAATAAAAAAAGCTATAAAATCTATCATTCCTATAAATTTGCTCCTATAAAACCAAAAAAAATCATGTACTAAGGGCATGTCCCCGTGCTGCTACTTAGCTTATTTTGGCTAGCAGCGGTTGCTCAATTTTTTTAGGAGTAATTTGTGGAGCAGGTGGCCCCATGGAAAGGTAAATGGCTGCTTATTTTTATGCAATCATCTTAAATCATTTTTGCAAATGAAATTATTAGTGATATTTTTGCAAATAAAAATTGTAGGCAAAATTGTAGGCAAGTAGAAAGGAGAGGGAAAAAATATAGTAAAGCCACATGTCAGTTTTTTCAATAAGTAGCCACTGCTTATTTCTAGCCCCCACTTTTTTTCAAAGCTTACCCCATGTCCCCATGAGGCTGCTTATGAGCATTTTCTGCTTAAATTTAAGCAGCTGAAGTGTTCCCATCAGGCCTAGAATTTGACAGTCACCCCTACCTGTCATATGAATTTTTGATGACGGTTTAGTCATTTCAATGCCTTTCATTTGACGTTTTAAGAAAAATATTAACTGTCAAAAAATATAAAAAAATATAAAAGTAGAAGATTGAAGCCAAAATCAGTCTTAATGAGAAAATAATGATGAATTAGTAATATATGCAAAAATCTTAAATTTACTAAATAAGTTTCTAAATTAATACACTAATATATATTAAATGATAATCAATTAGTAATTACTAATTTAGTAATAATAAACATTAAAATTTTAAAATTATATATGTTATGACAAGTTTCTATAACAATCTTATTAAATATATTTAAAAAATTAAATTGAATAAGTTTCTAAATTGATATATAAAAAAATAGAATATATTGTAAAAAATCATATTAAAATATTTTATTAATTATATTCTATCATTTCAATTATGACAAGTTTCTAAATTCATATGAAAAAATATAACTATTCTAAAAAATCATATTAAAATATTATAAAATTAGAAACAACTACATCCTTCCATATTCTAAATCCTTCCATTTAAAAATATTCTAAATAAATTTGTATTTTTATAATAAACATTGTAAACTAATATATATATATTACCTACTATATTTTTTTACGGTTTATTTATAATTTGAAGTGTCATCTATATGGTTTTAGAAAAAAATAACATGTCAATGCATACGTTCTACTAATTTTTTAAGCTATCAAATATGGTTCAAAAGTGAAAAAATGGCCATTTTGCCTGTAAATTCCAGGCCTAGTTCCCATGTAAAATTCTAATGAAGGGAAAATGATAAATTGGAATCTTTCCCTATTTTAGTGGAGTAGCAACTACTCCACTAAAATAGGGGAAGATTCCAATTTATTTTCTACTTTTAAGAGCTGTTGCTCCACTAAAATAGGGGAAGATTCCAATTTATCCTTTTTGCTTGATTAAAATTTTACATGGGAACACTCTGACAACAGAAAATGTTGATAAGAAGTTGCATGGGGACATGGGGTAATAATTATAAATAATTATTTAAAAAAGATGTTTCTTTTTTAAATATAAAGAAATCTTAAATACACTAAAAAATCTAATATTTCTAAAAATTTGTTCTATAACACCAAAATGTTTAAACCAATCATAGTGTAGATAAATAATTTTTTAATATATTAAATTTAAAAATATAAATCCCAACATTACAAAACTCTGAGTTTATTTTGGGAATGGAAATAATAACCAGTTTTGATTGCTAGAGAATAATTGGTTAATTGGGCTTTAGTGAATACAATAATACTAAAAATGTGAATATGTTTAAAAAGTCATTTGAAATCAAAATAAAATTTAATAATTAATAATTAAATATATAAAATATAAAAAATGTTTAAATTATGTATTTTATATTCGAGTAATATTAAATAATAGCATATATTTAATTAATATGAAAAGTATAAATATTTAACTTATGTTTTTATTTTATTTTTTTAAATAAAATGTAATGCAAAAAATATCATTTAAATATTTATCTATATTACATTACAAATAATAATCATTTAAACATAATTATTTAGCATATTAAGTAATTGTATAAATGAAAGTAATTCTAATATCTTAAATACATTAATTTTATAGATATCATTTTAAAAATATTTATATTAAAATTGCCATATAAATAATTTTAGATATCATAAATTCATTTATCTAAAATCTTTAAAAAAATAAAAATTAATCTTATTTTTGAATAAAAATAATACAACCAAACTTTTTATAATTAATATTCTCAATGAAACAACCATTATTTTTTATTAAGGAAAATCAGGTTTTAAGGGACCTGAAACCCGCTTACAATACGATTAATGAGCACAAAAGAAATAAGAGAAGATAAGGCCAAGACAAAATAGCTGCAAAAAACTAGCACAAAAACCAGCAGCTAGGCCAAAAGGACAGCAAGGAGCCAATGAGAAATTGGCATCCAAAACCCAGCATTACATATCAAATGAAAACTTTTATAAACTCCTCAGCATTCTGAACCAAAAGCATCATGGCCTTAGTGGTTCTCTCAGATCATTGCTCTCCTGTTTCGGCTGGATGTCTTTCATTTTTGTCTCCATATAAGTGGTGGTCTGCCTGGTCCTTCGCCTAGAGATTTGATGGGTGGAGCTAGAGGTCGGTACATCTTCAATGATTACTAAGTTCTTATCTTGACTCTTCATCTCTAAGTGATCCACCAAGGCATTCATATTATGTGAAGAAACTCTTAAGACCTCAAGACTGTGGTTCATCAAGCTTTTCAAAGCCTTCTCAGTTTGAGCAACCTGAGTGATGATGTTATCTTTATCCTCCTCAGTCTTTTCTTTTACAATTCTGATAACATCCTCCAGATGTTTCAAATCCCTTGTATTAGGTCTTTTTCCGACTAGTCCTGCATCTCAATTTCCTCTTTAGCTTCACTTGTTTCCATCTCCTCTCTCTTTTTCCCCGAATTTGTTTCCTTCATGAAACTGTGTATCTTATTTTCTAGGTCCCTCTATTTGCTCTGAATGCTTTTTATGTTGTCAATAACCCACTTATGGAGATTGAAAGACTCCAGTGTGCAATTTTGGGCAGTATTCAAAATAGTATTCATCGAATCCCCACCCTGCTCAGTGCTCATGGATTTAGGGTTGTCTTCCTCCATTGAGTTCGGGGCGACATTCCTACTATCCGAACCCATAGGGTTAGAATAAGGGTTTTCAACATTAACATCTTTTTTCCCTTCCTCCTCTTCTCCAGCGTTCTCTTCCTTCTCACTCTCCATTTTTGTCTCAATATTCCTCCCCTTTTCCTCCTCCAAATCATAATGATAGGGAGGTAAGTGTTGGGTGGTTGTTGGGTTTTTAGTATGTTTTCTTGGCAAAAGTTTCTTACTATTTTCAAGGTGTAAACACCTTGATTAGAGTGCAAATAGATCAAAGGCAGTCCAACAGCTCACCTTGCTTCACCTCCCTATGTCAAACTCATCTTGGTTGCTCAAGGGCTTCAAATCCATTGTTTTTGTCTCCCTCTCTAGTGCTACAAAACCAACTTATGGAGTCTGCCACACCAAATATGTCAAATGTATGCAAGGAGAACTTGTATCAACTGGACTTGATGGGTTTTAGGCTTTACATTCCCCATTTGTGTACCCGATTTGTCAAAAAACCCAATTTTAGGCCTAAATCGGGCTACTAGGAATTAGCCCTCCTTTTGGGGTTTTGTGCTCACCCTGCTCCAGTGATGGACTTCCAAACAAAAAAAAGTTGATATTCAGACACCCTTTTGGGAGTTCTTGAAGATTTTCCAAGTTTAGGGGTCCCTAAGGCCTTCTCCGTGACTGTCCCAAAAATGGGCACAAAAAGAGGGTTTTGGTAGGGTTTGTTGGCAAAATCAAATTTCAAACTTGAGATCCTCCAAATGACACAAGAACACTTAGTTCTACCTTGTCACTGACTAACTAGGCCACAAACAAGAAGATTTGAACCTCACAGGGTGGAGAAAAAGATTTTTACAAAATGCACATAAGGAAAGTGCAACATTTGACAACTTTTCATTTTTGCCTTCTACAAACACAACTTTTACATGAATTCCAATTACAATTTGAAGCATGTGAACATGGCCATCATTAGAGACAAGAAGGAATCAAATTAGCCCTGCACAAAAGGCATTAGGCAATTACAAAATAACAAGTAGTTCACTATCAAGTTAATTATGACTGCATTTTGCCCTCTCACTACCTTTTCACATTGGACCTGCACTTCACACTGTTAGAACTCCTTTCCAAGGTCTGTTTTGTGCTTTCTTAACAATACTCTACCTTTTTATGCTTAGTGTCCTTCATACTTGCCATTTTAAAGAGGGAGATTACATATACAATCTCAAACCAAGTGTAAAAATCAGTCCTAGATGACTGTGACAGCCTACTGGGTGTTTATCATTTTGCCTAAAGAGATCATTGTTTGATCTTGGCATTCACAATACCCATGGGCAGGGTTTACACCACTCTTTGTTCTTATTTTTAAACAAACAAAGATTAACAAGCTTTACACACACCAATAAATGGTGGAGAGCAAACAAAGGAAGGAAAAACTACTACCAAACAGTGACTCACTGTTTTGGTTTACAATTCACAAAACTGAAACATGTAACCCTCCTTGTCCTGGCTTAGGAAGCCTCTTTGCTTGCACATATCACTTGGACATCAAGTAGGTCTATCCACCAAATGAATGCAATTGCTATGGAAGAGCAAAGTATCAAACTTATACAAGACCCTAGCCAAATGGCACACTTGCCTAGGGCTCCATGGCCACAAAACTCCTTGCACCTGCACTCTTGAAACCAAAACATATATTTACATAATTTACAAATTGACCAACTGGTTCTTGTGAAGCCATGAACATTTTAGGACTTCAAGAAGCCAAGTTGGTCAAGCATCCTTGCCAAATTCCTAGACAAGGCAGTGAAACTGTCAAATCAAACTAATTTTGCTACAAACTCAAAACTTGATGAAATTGAATGCCACCAAAGGGAGAAGTTTAAGAAAACATAGTAGAAACTGAAAATGCAAGAATAGTATGGCCAAGTACAGCAGGTGTACGGACTACTGTTCACATGAAGTTAGAAACTAGGGAAAAACAAGGTAAAATGAGTGCAAACTTTCAAAATGATTAATAACTCCGATTGAACAACCCTTACAATAGTTCCAATAGGAGAATAAATACCACTCCAAGTTGGTTAGCCTCCTGTATAGATAGGTACATGTCCAAGAACACTAAATTTTACATTTCGATGCCCAAATGATAACTTTTGATGCCTAAATGACAACTTTTGATGCCTAGAAGGTGTAGGGTTGATCTCAAAGCCTACAAAACACCTAAGAACACTTCTCACACCTACAAACCAAACACAAAACATGTCTAGACATTTTCAAAACAAAAACACATTAAAAACACACTTTTTACAACATTTTGCCAGGCAACTCCAAAACTGGCAATTTTGAGAAAAAGATGAAAATAGGAAACCAAAACCACACAATGAGTTCAAAACTCATCCAAACAACTTAAAACAGCACAAAAAGAAACATAATTAACCTTTCCAACTCAAAGCTAATAAAAATCAAACTTACTCTCAAACCTGTGTTGAAAATGAGGCCTAGGTGCTCCTGCACCACATAATGCACCTTCGTTTCCACATTATCAATGTTAGCTCTCTATTTTTTATGGTTAGGGGCATTAGACAGGTCATCATTAGACTTAGAATCATTACAACTCTCAGAAACATGTGCATTAGTTACCAGGTAATCATCCTTGCTAGCCCTAGCTTTTTCCTTCAGGTATTCATAAATGAGCAAAATAAGCCCCTGATGGGCTATGGGGTAAGAATTGGGATTTTTAGCATGGTCAACCAAGCTCTCATTTAGAGAAGAAGCTAAGTAAAAGGGCAAAGAAATCTTAACCCCATGGCGAAAATGATTAAGAATTGCAAAATGATAATTGTAGATTTTAGTAAATCTACCATCAACAGTAAGGAATTCCATCAAAACCCTTAACACTTTCTACCAAAAAGACTTTACCTACTGGGGGAGGTAGTAGGAGACGTTGTCTTTCTTGGCAAGCTACACCTTCTCATCCTCAGATTTTGGGAATTTTTTAATCACTTCAGCAGCAAACTTTCAGTCTCTATAGAATTTTGTGCCCTCCTTCTGAAGATCGGTGACCTCCGCAACCAGATCCTCATCAATATTCGAGGTCTCCCCAAACAAAGTGACTCTGTTGCTATTCCAGCCCCTAGCAAAGCCATGAGACACCAAATTTCTGCTTCCATGCAGCTTTTCCATATAGTCGGTGAATCCATATCTATGAAGCCTCCTCCACACTTTCCGCTCACTCTTCCACTTTTTGCAACCAGAGGGCTCATTCCGGTTTAAGTTACCTCCCATATTGAACAACAAGTCAAAGTACCCAAAGGTGTATCTCACAATCTGCAGATTTAACCACAAGTTCTTGAGCAAAATTCTGGAGTAACCGAACAGAGTCCCATCCGTGGTTTTAAAGATAATAATAATGGCTACACAAAACCATCACTTATTATTATAATCCCCATCACACATATGGTCATAAGATCGATGCCTTATATCAATCATTAACTGATAGTTCATTTGCCCCCAAACTTTGTCTTTGATTTCCAGACCCCAAAAGATAATCATGATTTTAAATTGACCCATTGATGCGATCAAATAATAATTGCTCTCTAACATCCCTTTTACAATGGGTCTCTCTGATATATTTAACCTCCACCTCTAAATTGACCCCTTCATTAGCTAAAAGGTCCGCAACCTTATTGCCTTCCCTTAGAGTGTGAGTTATGAGAATACTAACATAGTCATTTAATAACTTTTTAGCTCTTTCAACTAAATTAGTAATATTCCAAGATAAAGAACTAGTACTTTTAAGAGCCTGGATGATGTTGAGGGAGTCCCCTTCTAGCCAATTTTTTAAAAATTTGAATCCCTGAGCAAGCTAGAGGCTGTTTAGCATAGCCTAAGCTTCAGCCACATGATTATTTTGGACCCCAAAAGGAGAAGCAATAGTAGCAATATAGACACCTTGAGCATTTTTGATGACTCCTCCACCACCAGACTTCCTAGGGTTGCCTTTAGCCACCCCATCAAAATTCACCTTTATCCATCCATGATTAGGAAATCGCCAAACAATATTATCTCTCCTTGTCTTATTGTCAGATCTGCAAACTTTGTGGATTAAGTTCCATTCAGTAAGAATGCCTTTTTCAATTTCATTCATATCTATAAAAAACTATTGTTTATTGTTCTTGTGAGGAATATTTATGTTTTCTTTTATAGCCCTACAAACTTTTTCAAAGACTACCTAAGAGGTGCACTTAGCTTCCCTAAATATTCTATTATTTCTCTCTTTCCAGATTCCCCAGGAAGTCATGGGAAGGATCAAGGACCAAAGGTTCTTGATAAGAGGAAATTTGGTGGGAAAGGTCCATTGCCAAATAATTTCCTTGAGACTCTTGTGCATGACCCAATCAACTTTCCAATTCACCCAAAACTTACTCCAGATTTCCCAAGTGAAGGAACAATGGATAAACAGATGATCAACTGATTCTTCCTCTTTCTGTCATAGCTCACACCTATTAGGGAACGTAAAACCTCTTCGGACCAAGTTGTCAATAGTAAGGATCCTATTGTGAGTAGCAAGCCAAAGGAACATATTGACTTTAGGGATAAGAATTTTGTTCCAAACTTTACCCCATATAGGGTTACTGATATGAGTAAAAGTGTTTTTGTAGGCAGAAGCAACTGTAAAGTCACCCCTTGGATTACTCTTCCAGAGGAAAACATCATCATAATCTTTGTTTATAGAAAAGGACAATAGCTCCTATTGGAGCAGGGAAAACCCATCATGTATAACATCAGGCCTAACCCATCTTTTCTCCTTCTAGTAGTCACACACCATAGACCCAAACCTCCTTTTACATTCCTCAATAAATTGATTGTTGTCTTGATCAAAGAGAGGTTCATTGTTCATCCAAGGATCCTCCCAGAACCTTATTTTGTCACCTTTTCCAAGGACCCATCCAGCTCCAGCTTTGGACACTTTTATGGATTTGATAATACTATTCCAAATGAAGGACCCAACAAGGATGTCTTCAAAGTTGAGGAGATCTTGGAGAGGCTGATTCTGAATATATTTGTCAAACTAGATCCGGCTCCAATCTTTCTTAATGTCATAAGCTCTCCATATTTGTTTAGCAAGGAGAGCTTTATTAAAAGTTTTTAGAGCTTTAATACCAAGCCATCCTTTTCTCTTTGGCTTACACACTTTGTCCCAAGCAACCAAGGATAGTCTCTTTTTTTCTTCAACCCCTGACCAAAGAAATCTCTTTTGGATCCTTTCTAAGGCTTCAGCAAATTTAGCCGGGATACCAAATAGACTGAGAGCATATAAAGGGAGATTCTGGAGAGTAGCTTGAAGAAGCTGCAACTTTCTAGCCTGAGATAAAATGGATCCTTTCCAGCCAGCAATTTTTTTGTTGAGTTTGTCAATTAACATACTATAGAAGGAGTTTGGGGGAACTAATCCCAATGGGAGACCCAGATAAGTGGAGGGGAGCATTTCCACCTTGCACCCAATAATTTTAGCAATTCTTTGTTGTCTTATGATAGGAGTGTTCATGAAGTATATAGCCAATTTGTCCCAATTGACTTGTTGGCTAGTAGCCAAAGAATAAGAATTAAGAGCACTTTTAAAGGTAGCAGCCTCCCCAATAGAAGAATATCCCATTAAGATAGTATCATCGACAAACTATTGGTGAGAACAAAAAACATTAGCAGAGGAAGGTTGAAGACATTTGATAATTTTATTCACTTTCATTTTTTGGATCAGTCTTCTCATGCTCTCCGCCAAGATGGTGAAAATAATAGGAGATATGGTATCTCCTTGTCTGAGCCCCCTCGACGATTTGAAGAATTTAGAAGGAGATCCATTAATGAGAATTGAAAACATAGGAGTGGAGATCAACTCTCTGATAATTTTTATTATCTTCTCATCAAATCCAAAAGCCTCCATGATTCTGAAAAGAACTTGCCAGTCCACTCTATCATAAGCTTTCGCTAGATCCAACTTTATCATAAATCCTTCTTTATTGGCAGCATTGAGGGAGTGAATATTCTCATGCACAATAATGATAGAGTCCAAAATTTGCCTGCCAGGAACAAAACCTTTTTGCTCCTCGGAGATGATGAAGGGGAGACAACCAAAAGTCTGGAAGTCAAAACTTTAGGTATGATCTTATAGAAGGAGTTACATGGACTTATTGGCCTAAATTTTCCCATTGAATCCGCCCCAGCCACCTTAGGAATTAAAGCAATAAAAGTGGAGTTGATTTCCTTAAGGATTCTTCTTGAACCAAAAAATTCTTTTACCGCATTGACCATTTCTTTTCCCACAATATGCCAAAATTTTTGGAAGAAAAAAATAGGGAAGCCATCAGGTCTCGGAGCCTTATCCCCTTGAAAGGACAAGACAACTTTTTTAATTTCCCCAGCAGAGGGGATAGCAGAAAGGACCTTATTTTGATTAGGGTTAATAATCTTGGGGATGATGTCAACTAGATCCTGTTGTTGGCTATAATCAATATCCTTGCTACCGGTGAGGAGCTGAGAAAAGAAACTAACAACTTCATCCCTAATATCATCCTCATTAAGAAGAATTTTGTCCTCAGCAATTAATCTAGAAATTTTGTTCGCAGCGTTATGTTTCAAAGAGGTCATGTGAAAAAATTTAGTTTTTTTGTCCCTAGCCTCCAACCAAATAGCCCTAGATCTCTGCCTCCAATAGATTTCCTCCCTAGAGATGATGTTGTGAAGTTTGACTAATACATCATCTTCCTTAGCTTTGGGATACTTTTTATAGCCATCTTTCTGTATAGAGTTTTGGATTTGTTCTAATTCCTCCTTTAGCTTTTTCTTTGAGTCAAAAATATCACCAAAGACTTTCTTGTTCCATATCTTAATGTTATCTTTGATGTTTCTAAGTTTTTTAGCAACTTTATACATGGTTGTTCCATTCACATCAATATTCCACCAGTTGGCAATGGATTTTTCAAGAGAGGGGTGAGAAATCCACATTTTCTCAAACTGGAAAGGGAAGCTTTGTTTACTCTTAATGGGCTCAGCAACAAAGGCAATGGGATAATGATATGAACCAATTCTATTGACAACCAACAGGGAGCATCTATGAGAAAGAATCCAATCATTAGTAATAAGGGATCTATCAAGTCTTACCTGAATGAGATCTTCACCATCCCTGCCATTAGACTAGGTGTAAGAAGCTCCAGTTAGGTCCATATCAATAAGAGCATTGACATTGATGAGGTCCATCAAATCAAATCTGCTGTCTAGTTGGGCTTGACTTCCTCCAAATTTTTTAGTACCTTGCAGAGGAATGTTGAAATCTCCCATCAACAACCAGCTGTTCTTAGGGAAATATCTTCTTTTCTGCTGTATTTTATCCCAAAATTTGCTCCTAGCAAATTCAGAATTAGGGGCCTAGATATTTGTGACCACCCATTCCTTTCCTTCATAGATGCTTTTAACTTTCATGGATATAATGTTACCATCTTCATCAATCATTTCTCCTAAAATAGTTTTCTTGTTCCAAAAAATAGTCACCCCACCAGATGCCCCGTTCAAGCTACTACGACAGAACCCTCCATTTTTAAAGAAGTTTAAATTCTCCACTTTCTCCTTACTCATTTTGGTTTCCTGAACCAGGATAATATCTGGCTTATGGTCTCGAATGAGATTCCGTAATATATTCTATTTATTGAGACCATTTAGGCCTCTGATCTTCCATGAGATTACCTTCATATGGAAACCTGCAGGCAGGATTCCTATATAGTTCGCTTCCTTCCATCAACTATGTTTTGCTTGCTCTCCTGATCCCTATGCCATTTCATGGTTTTACGTCCCTGCAGAGATTTGGAGACACCAATATCAACCTTGGACTTGGTCCTAGTTTTCACCCCATTAGGGCATCCTGCCTTCTTGTTTTGCTTTTTTCCATTCCCTGTTATTTCTCCCTCATGCTCATCTCTGGGCTCGTCTTGCATGTTACTCCATAGTTCTCTTTTCTGGGATGATGTGGGCGTATCAACTCCAATATTCAGGAATAGCGCATTTAGATTAACCTTAGGCAAATTAAACTTGTTCTTCCTTCCAAATTTAATTTCATGTCCTTCAAATTCATTTGGGCACTCTTCATCTCTTTTTATTATTGAAACTTGAGGGGCCTCATGATGAGATTCAGTGACATCCTCAATCTCACCTTCTTCAAGAATCTCTTCACTGATAGCATTCTCTTCCTCCTGAGCCTATAGGGCCTCAAAAGTATTGACTATTTTGATGTCAAACTCACTGATTTCATTCTTTTTATCTCCCTTCAATGGGGAAGTCTTAAGAGGGTCATTTCTATCTCCTTCTGATAAGTCTAGTATGTTACCAAGAATTCCACCTCTTCCTTCCACTTTACTGACTTCCTTATTATTATTCTTTTCTTTCCAAACCTATTTATAGGGCTTGTTAACCATCACAGGTTTTTTAGGGTTACTAGGGCAAGCCTTAGCCTAGTGACCAACTTTTTTACAAGAAAAGAACACAAATAGGAGGGACTCAAATTCTATTGTTTGTTCCCATAATCCAAGTTTGGAACTTATATCAATAGAACTAGGAAGATCCATCTTCTACAAAATATTGAACAAATGTGTGCATAAACCAACCTCTTTTGAGCTGCAGTCATTGGATTTATCACAACAAGCTCCCCAAAGGAGTTTGCAATTCCTGAGAAAACATCCTCAACCTAGAATTCCAGCGGCAAGCCTGGCAGTCTTACCCAGACCAGAGTAGATTCAAAGAAAGAATCATTGAGTTCCATATTAGGAGACCATTTTCTCATAGATAGGGAAGATTTACCAAACATCCAAGGACCACCGCTTAATGCTGCTTCCATATCTTCCCCACAAGAGAAGGAAAAAATGAAAAAACCTCTGGATAGGGTAGAAACATCAACTTGACCTTTCATCCTCCATTTTCTCTTAACAAAAGACCTAACATCCTCAATATTGGGTCGTGGTCCAACAAACTTCCTCACCAGAGAGAAGGCCATTAAATAAATGCTATGATCGATAATCAAATTTGGAACCGCAATAGCAAGTTTACCCATTTTTCTATTAGAGATGTCTTCCACAAAGGGAAATGATGATTTTCCAATTGGTTTATTTTAAAAAAGACTACTCCAGGGTTTGAGGGCCTTCACCTCTATGGTCTTTTCTGAGTCAACTTTCACAGCCTTGGGACCCAATTTTGGAGAATCTATCATCTTTTTGCAGTCGGGAGGAGGGTCCCGTTGTCATGGGTCCCCATCCGGTCTCCCATCCTCATCATCCATCACTTGTCCTTGAGCTACAGAGGCAGTAGAACCAGAGGACCCAGCCTCCTTATTCCCTCCTTTTCTAGGATTCAAATTTCCCTCCTCTGCTTGCATTGTTCCCTCCATGTCCTTTCACATGTGTTATGTATGAAACAACCATTGTTATAACTTAATGAAAAAGAAGAATTTAATCCCATACATCATAGAGAATGATACAAAGTATTAAGCAACTACTACGACATTGTCATATCCTATGTCTATCTTACAAATGGGTACTTTTAACAAGGCGAGTTCATGTATTTTAAATGTTGGGAATTTTAAGCTTGTTATTTGAATATATCAATGCTTTTGCACAAAATTATTATTTTCACATGATACATCTCTTATTTTATGGAAATTCTACTCCAATTCTACTTCAGTATGGACCTCTTGATGCCCTAACCTCTCCAGTAGTGCTCTCACTAATAGTTAGAACTTTTGGTGTTAATATAACAAATTGAAAATTAGAAAAAAATTTGAAGACAGAAGAAACTTGGTAGAAATAGATATAAAGGAAAATTATTGGATCTCTTTGGTGGGCATCAAGAATTGGAAGAGTGTGTGGCTAAGAGTAATAGGAGTTGCACTAAAAATTTTAGCACATAGGTTGCCTAGGATACCCTTGATTTTGGGTGTAACAGTCAAAGAGGCAAACAAATGCAAGTAAATTACCGAAAAATATATATTTAAATATAACTAATAATTTATATAAATAAAAATAATATTGATATTTTGAATATGTTTATTTAAAAGATATCACATTTTAAATATTTATATTGAAATTGTCATATAAATTATTTTAAATATCATAAATATAGCTATCTAAAAAATCTTTAATTAATAATTATTATATTTTTTTTAGTCACAAAAGGAGTAAAATTTATTAAACTCAAAGAAATTTACAAAGAAAGAAGGGCCAACAAACCAAGAAAGAATAAAGAATTACACAATCTTATCATGTGCAACTAACTACTGAAATACATAGGCAATTGTAGTACCCCTTCTCAATCAGACATTTTTGACTCATCTTTGACTTCGGTTGACTATTCAGTGGATACATTATTGTAATATTTTTATTCAGACTTTATGTGATGTTATTACATGCTTTAATTTGATTCATAGTGTATTCTTTTGTGCAGTATTTCCTTATTAATATTAAATGTGATTTTATGGATTACTGACATGGACTGACACATTTACTTTATATATGTGATGCGTTATATACATGTTTCATGTTTGCAAGTGTATGGGGTGTGAGGGGATGATTTTCCTTCACTCATTTCGGTGAGACAAGGAACGTCACGATTCTCCTTCATTGGTGTGTGTGCCTTGTCCTTATATATATATATACACACATGTGTGGTTTGTTGATGCAAGACATTGCAGGTACAAGTACTGGGTAGGTATGGGGTATCATCTCCACCTAGTTTCACAGATCTAAGCGTACCTTATTTGCTTGATGGGAGTGGTGGAGATAGTTGGTAGACCCTATAATTGACCCGCAGTTACACTCAAGTGAGTGTCATCAGTTGGTCGTCATTTTTCCGTTTAACAGGTATGCGAGTCTTGGTTCTTAGGCATTTTTTGTTTTGTGAGTCATCGTGTGGTCATTTCTCATTTTGTGTGCTTCCAATTATTTGGAAATTTTTTATTTGAGTGAATTGTGTTATTTTTGTGTTGGTGCATTTAATTTAATTGATATGCCTCTGTGTTTATTGATTTAGTTAAATAAATGCGGTTGTTAAATTTAAATGGTTAATTGCATGTTATATTTGTAAAAATAGTTG
This sequence comes from Cryptomeria japonica, assembly GCF_030272615.1. Lineage (NCBI taxonomy): Eukaryota > Viridiplantae > Streptophyta > Pinopsida > Cupressales > Cupressaceae > Cryptomeria > Cryptomeria japonica. The sequence continues at coordinate 191,692,605 of NC_081414.1, read as the reverse complement.
TATTAATTTATTTGAACAAGAAATAAGTTAAATTCTATGCTATTAGAATTTTTAGTGTAAATGTTTAGTTAATTTCATATGGTGAAAATAAAATAAATAAAAAGTAATCCCCATTGACCTTGTTTTTAGCAATTAGATTTTTATTTTTAATTAAAAAGAATTGAGTCATGAGAAAAAGGGAAAATTAGATTTTACTTTTAAAATATTATATTGCTATTGGTTTTGGAAAACTTTTAACCTAAAAGTTTAGGTTAAAAATATTATCCTACAAAGGCAAAATTTAGAAACAATTTTGGAGTAGAAATCTAGATTGTGGATTTGGTGTGCAGGTTGAAGCTCATCTCCAATTTTCTCCCAGGAGTACATTTAAGGTTGGGTAGATTTTACTCTTTTCCTTTTTGTTGCATTTTTTTTTTAAACGTTTTGAAATCTTCTTGTGTGTGTGCTTGGAAATTATAAATGTCATTGGAAACTCTAAATTGAAAGTTTGGTTATGGAAAATGAGTGATTTGTTCTTGAATTTAATGAATCCCCAAATCAATATGTAAGTGGTGAAGAAACTGTCCAAAAAAATCTAGTTGCCTCTATGCTTTCAAGTTTGTGCAAATTCAATTTTTAATTCTCTATTTGAGTGGTAAGTTAAAGGATTTGTTTTATGTATGGTTGTAAGTTTTTTATTTGTTAAAAATTAGGGGGTTATGCTGGCAAAATTTTGCCAATTTGCCCTCCTTGTGTGAATCAATGATATTCCATGTCTATAAAGAAATGAAAAGATTGATTAAATCTCCTCTATTTTGCTTAAATTTCTCATGAATTTTGCCCAAGATCATTTGGGTTGGGTCTTTTATGTATTTATTGGTATACAGAAATCTTTATCAAAAAATTTTATTCAAAAGAAAAACTTATGTTCATGCTCTGTTTTTTTTAGCGGAGTTATTTTTTTGGTTGTGCAGAAAATAAAAAATAAAGTAAATATATATATATATATATATATATATAAACCCCACGTGGCAGGGTATACCCCACCACGTGGGATGGTAGCATCTGCTACCATAGGGTAGAAGCGCTACCACTTGGTAGCGACTGCTACCATATGGTAGCAGCGCTACCAAAATAATACCCCCCAACGCTATATGGAAAAAGATGATTTTGTTGTTATTAATAGCGCAATAAAAAAAAAATGAATTTGTTTTTCTTTTCTATGCGTTTTTTTATATATTATTATTTTTATCAAGGCATTATTTTATATGCAGTCAATTCTGGTAATTTAGATTTATTCATGAAGTGGGTTAAATTTTAGATATGATACATATATATACGTAATATGATGTGTATATAAGTATATATTCGAGGAATATATATTTATATATGTATATGGTGAAAATGGATAACAATAATAACAATATTGAAAGGCTAAATGAATTCAACCACAAAACCCTAGCCTAACAATCAACAAAGATCCACCATAACATATGAAGATTACCTAAGACAATGCAAATCAAATGAAATCACAAAGATTATACCATCACATGTCCAATAGGGTTTGAATCTCCATTCTTCCTATCTCCATTGATCTTGCTTGATATATATTTGCTCTCAGATTTTATGTGCACAAGAGCTCAACATAGAACGGAATGTGGTTGCAAGTAGGATCGTAATGTAGTCAAGTCCTCCAAATTGTCGATTAGGGTTTGATAATGAAGAAAGCATCTCCTTATATAGAAGACACTATATGAAAAGGAGGGATAAGATTGAGAGGTGTAAAAGGAGGTCGGCTATGATTAGAGGGTAGGTAAAAGAAATAATAAAATAATGAAATGGGTAGGTAGTGTATGAATTAAGAGATGAATGACATGTGTCATAGGTGGAAAAGGTAAATGAATTAATTAAATAAATAAAGATTTATTTAATTAATAGAAGAAGTGGGATCAATTAAATAAATAAGATATTTATTTAATTTAGGAAAAGGATAATTTAAATAAATAAATGTATTTATTTAAATGAGAAATAAGGCTAGAAGAGGATAAATGAATTAATTAAATAAATAAAGATTTATTTAATTAATAGAAGAATTAAGCTTAGATAATTAAATAAATAAAATATTTATTTAATTAGACATGACAATTTTAGGTGTCTACATTTTGCCCCTCTTTGAGACAATGCGGCTTGTCGCATTGTTTCAAAGAAGATAAGATGAACTCATACAGAGTTGCCCCAGAATGGGAATGATATGCCCCCTCGAGAGATTGGATGAAAATGTCTGGAAAGATCCCAGACAATCTCTCAATAAGAAAGAAAGGCTAGAATGGACTGACCGGATAAAGTGACAAAGTCACGGGATAATGAAGACTGACTTGGGAAATGAGGGCGAGGGCTAGGGTAGGCTATAAGATAGACCACGGGGGAAAAAACATCCTCATTGTCATCTACACATCCACGAGAGCACATTGCAGAGCGAAAATAGAGCAGGAGCAGTTAGCAGCGATGGCTTTCGTGCATAGATTCGACCGTGTTCGTCGATTTCAGAGGCCAGCAGAGACAGGAGAGCCGGTAAGTACCACCAAACCTCCTTGTACTTTGACGCATTTAATTTTGTCATTAATGCATGTCGAATAGGGCAATAAATGCGCTTGGACTAGGGTCCAAAAAGTGTCAAAAAATGTCCAGGCGCGTCTGTGCAGAGCATAGGCACGTCTGTGTCAAGAAGGAGCGTCTGTGTTTTTCAGGCACGTCTATGCAGTCTTTGAGCGCGTTTATGTCATGTAAGCGTGTTTGCATTTGAAAAGTATGCAAGTTTGGTCTTCTAGGTCAAATCGACAGTTCTGTGATAAACATATGCTGTCGATTGGATAAGCTGCTGAGAGGATACACTCAAGTAGGTCCTCTAGGAAGACTAGGATAGATCAAGGCACTTTGTGATGAGCAGCGAGTACCAAGATAGAGTACTTTGTGATGAACAGGGAGTACTGAAATATGAGCAGCACTTTGTGATGAACAGGGAGTGCAAATGTGAGCAACACTTTGTGATGAACAAGGAGTGTCACACACGTAGTACTTTGTGATGAACAGGGAGTACCACTAGGATAAATAGCAACACTTTGTGATGAACAGTGAGTGTCACTAGGGTAGATAGCCAGATGCATTTAGATAGTGAGTAGCATTTTGTGATAAACAGTGAATGCCACTATAATTGACATGATTGAGTTGTTTGACTACAAGAGTATTTGCCGATGCTAGAGTTACGGGAGAGATTCCCGTCGACACAGAGGTTGCGACCTGAGTTGTCGCTCGAGGACAGAGCTGCCATCGAGGAGATGGGTTTGAGACATGTGTTGTATCTGCCTGAGTTTCGGGAAAACATGGGATTGTTGACTGCATCAGCTGAGAGATGGCACTTTGAGACGTGCACGTTTCATCTGCCGATGGGTGAGATGACAGTCACCCTGGAGGATGTATATAGGATTATGCGGATACCAATTGATGGGGAGCTGATTCCGTACGATCAAGACGGAGACAGGGATTCCCTTGGATGAGTGTTCTAGGATCCAAGACTGGAGATGAGGGTGGGACACGTGGCATGGGATACCATGACATGGATAGGATTAGTACTACCAATAGTGTTGGCAAGAGTGATCAGTGAGTTCCTCTGTATCAGTTTTGTACCATTTTGTATAATGATGTAGACACTTGCGGGTGATTGTAGCCATATGATTTTGACATCATTGTATCATGACACTTTATATATATATGTGAGATGATGCATCTTTGCGGCAGCTATATGCATGTGTACCTATGTGATGAGATGTTCTTATGTGATGCTTATGATATGGATGCAAATATGTATATGATGCAATGCAATATTTTATTTTATTTTCGTTTATGTTTTATATGTGTATGCATGACGCAAATGTGAATGTAAGTAATGCAGATGAATATGATAATGCAAATGTAAATTGTGCTAATAGGTGTTGTGTGCAGGATGTGATGCAGTTGTGATATCTATATGTATGTATGAAATACTTATATGTGGTAATGTAGGTGCAGCTACATGAAATGCAAATGTTTTTGGTGTGTCATTATACTCAGTCATGTGATAGCAGGCTATGCGGACTTGAGAAGGACGATGGAAGTCAATCAAGAAAGGGAGATGGAAGACAGAAGATATGAAAGTGAAAGAGCTTCTTGTGCATTATCATCATTGAGATTTATTATGGCAAGTAGGTTATGACAATCGAGGCATATGTTTGACCCAGAAAGTCATTGTACCTGTTTGCATGGAGATAAGACAGTCACAAACAAGGAATGCCCCAGTTCACACTAGACTCACATTGTCCTCATATCCTTGGACAAGTCATAGCATCTTACCAAATAGATATGAGTAAAATAATGCACAAAAAAATTTCTGCAACAAATCCAGCCAGTTTGTAAGATATGAGTAAAATAATGCAAAACCCTAATTTTCAAAGATCTAATTTTTGAGGAATGATTTTGCATCAAATTTAAAATCACAAAGAACAGAACCTATGTATAATTCTGAGAGATTTTCAAAAATGTAAGAAAATCCAAAAAGTTTGCTAATTTTCTCTCAAAATTAATTTTTTATGAACAATCATAAAAAATTCATATAAAATGCAAAATCGATCCAAAAATCTGAATTTTTCACTGAATCTTTTTGATACTTTTCCTGACCTGCACAAAAAATTTTATGTCAAAATTCGAAGCCGTTTGTGAGATCTGATCAAAATAAAGAAAAACCCTAATTTTTAAAGATCCAATTTTTAGGGAAATATTTTGCATCAAAATTAAAATCACAAAGAATAGATCCTGTGTATAATTATGAGAGATTTCCAAAAATGTAAGAAAATCCAAAAAATTCTCTCATTTGCTCTCAAAATTAATTTTTTATGAAAAATCATAAAAAATTCCTAGAAAATGAAAATGTGCTCCAAAAATTCTGAATTTTGGATTGAGAGCTCCTGATACTTTCTTCAACCTGCAAAAAAATTTTGTGCAAAATTTCCTATCCGTTTGTGAGATATGATCGAATCTCTCCAAGATCTTGATTTTGTGTCCAAAACCCTAGCTGCACAAGGTTATTCTCCAAATTGTTTTACAAAATAGCAATATAGGGTTAGAAAAATCTGCAAAAAAACACAGATCTAAGAAAAATCCATGTCCCACGGGGCGTGCCAAAATGTATATGGTGAAAATGGATAAAAATAATAACAATATTGAAAGGCTAAATGAATTCAACCACAAAACCCTAGCCTAACAATCAACAAAGATCCACCATAACATATGAAGATTACCTAAGACAATGCAAATGACATGAAATCACAAAGATTATACCATCACTTGTCCAATAGGGTTTGAATCTCCATTCTTCCTATCTCCATTGATCTTGCTTGATATATATTTGCTCTCAGATTTTATGTGCACAAGAGCTCAACAAAGAATGGAATGTGGTTGCAAGTAGGATCGTAATGTAGTCAAGTCCTCCAAATTGTCGATTAGGGTTTGATAATGAAGAAAGCATCTCCTTATATAGAAGACACTATATGAAAAGGAGGGATAAGATTGAGAGGTGTAAAAGGAGGTCGGCTATGATTAGAGGGTAGGTAAAAGAAATAATAAAATAATGAAATGGGTAGGTAGTGTATGAATTAAGAGATGAATGACATGTGTCATAGGTGGAAAAGGTTAATGAATTAATTAAATAAATAAAGATTTATTTAATTAATAGAAGAAGTGGGATCAATTAAATAAATAAGATATTTATTTAATTTAGGAAAAGGATAATTTAAATAAATAAATGTATTTATTTAAATGAGAAATAAGGCTAGAAGAGGATAAATGAATTAATTAAATAAATAAAGATTTATTTAATTAATAGAAGAATTAAGCTTAGATAATTAAATAAATAAAATATTTATTTAATTAGACATGACAATTTTAGGTGTCTACATTTTGCCCCTCTTTGAGACAATGCGGCTTGTCGCGTTGTTTCAAAGAAGATAAGATGAACTCATACAGAGTTGCCCCAGAATGGGAATGATATGCCCCCTCGAGAGATTGGATGAAAATGTCTGGAAAGATCCCAGACAATCTCTCGATAAGAAAGAAAGGCTAGAATGGACTGACCGGATAAAGTGACAAAGTCACGGGATAATGAAGACTGACTTGGGAAACGAGGGCGAGGGCTAGGGTAGGCTATAAGATAGACCAGGGGGGAAAAAACATCCTCATTGTCATCTACACATCCACGAGAGCACATTGCAGAGCAAAAATAGAGCAGGAGCAGTTAGCAGCGATGGCTTTCATGCATAGATTCGACCGTGTTCATCGATTTCAGAGGCCAGCAGAGGCAGGAGAGCCGGTAAGTACCACCAAACCTCCTTGTACTTTGACGCATTTAATTTTGTCATTAATGCATGTCGAATAGGGCAATAAATGCGCTTGGACTAGGGTCCAAAAAGTGTCAAAAAACGTCCAGACGCGTCTGTGCAGAGCATAGGCACGTCTGTGTCAAGAAGGCACGTCTGTGTTTTTCAGGCGCGTCTATGCAGTCTTTGAGCGCGTTTATGTCATGTAAGCGCGTTTGCGTTTGAAAAGTATGCAAGTTTGGTCTTCTAGGTCAAATCGGCAGTTCTGTGATAAACATATGCTGTCGATTGGATAAGCTGCTGAGAGGATACACTCAAGTAGGTCCTCTGGGAAGACTAGGATAGATCAAGGTACTTTGTGATGAACAGCGAGTACCAAGATAGAGTACTTTGTGATGAACAGGGAGTACTGAAATATGAGCAGCACTTTGTGATGAACAGGGAGTGAAAATGTGAGTAACACTTTGTGATGAACAAGGAGTGTCACACACGTAGTACTTTGTGATGAACAGGGAGTACCACTAGGATAAATAGCAACACTTTGTGATGAACAGTGAGTGTCACTAGGGTAGATAGCCATATGCATTTAGATAGCGAGTAACATTTTTTGATAAACAGTGAATGCCACTATAACTGACATGATTGAGTTGTTTGACTACAAGAGTATTTGCCGATGCTAGAGTCACGGGAGAGATTCCCGTCGACACAGAGGTTGCGACCTGAGTTGTCACTCGAGGACAGAGATGCCATCGAGGAGATGGGTTTGAGACATGTGCTGTATGTGCCTGAGTTTCGGGTAAACATGGGATTGTTGACTGCATTAGCTGAGAGATGGCACTCTGAGACGTGCACGTTTCATCTGCCGATGGGTGAGATGACAGTCACCCTGGAGGATGTATATAGGATTATGCAGATACCAATTGATGGGGAGCTGATTCCGTACGATCGAGACAGAGACAGGGATGCCCTTGGACGAGTGTTCTAGGATCCAAGACTGGAGATGAGGGTGGGACACGTGGCATGGGATACCATGACATGGATAGGATTAGCACTACCAATAGTGTTGGCAGGAGTGATCAGTGAGTTCCTCTGTATCAGTTTTGTACCATTTTGTATAATGATGTAGACACTTGCGGGTGATTGTAGCCATATGATTTTGACATCATTGTATCATGACACTTTATATATATATGTGAGATGATGCATCTTTGCGGCAGCTATATGCATGTGTTCCTATGTGACAAGATGTTCTTATGTGATGCTTATGATATGGATGCAAATATGTATATGATGCAATGCAATATTTTATTTTATTTTCATTTATGTTTTATGTGTATGCATGATGTAAATGTGAATGTAAGTAATGCAGATGAATATGATAATGCAAATGTAAATTGTGCTAACAGGTGTTGTGTGTAGGATGTGATGCAGTTGTGATATCTATATGTATGTATGAAATACTTATATGTGGTAATGTAGGTGCAGCTACATGAAATGCAAATGTTTTTGGTGTGTCATTATACTCAGTCATGTGATAGCAGGCTACGCGGACTTGAGAAGGACGATGGAAGTCAATCAAGAAAGGGGGATGGAAGACAGAAGATATGAAAGTGAAAGAGCTTCTTACGCATTATCATCATTGAGCTTTATTATGGCAAGTAGGTTATGACAATCAAGGCATATGTTCGACCTAGAAAGTCATTGTACCTGTTTGCATAGAGATAAGACAGTCACAAACAAGGAATGCCCCAGTTCACACTAGACTCATAGTGTCCTCATATTCTTGGAGAAGTCATAGCATTACAAAATAGATATGAGTAAAATAATGCACAAAAAAATTTCTGCAACAAATCCAGGCAGTTTGTGAGATATGAGTAAAATAATGCAAAACCCTAATTTTCAAAGATCTGATTTTTGAGGAATGATTTTGCATCAAATTTAAAATCACAAAGAATAGATCCTATGTATAATTCTGAGAGATTTTCAAAAATGTAAGAAAATCCAAAAAGTTTGCTAATTTTCTCTCAAAATTAATTTTTTATGAACAATCATAAAAAATTCATATAAAATGCAAAATCGATCCAAAAAATCTGAATTTTTCACTGAATCTTTGTGATACTTTTCTTGACTTTCACAAAAAATTTTATGTCAAAATTCGAAGCCGTTTGTGAGATCTGATCAAAATAAAGAAAAACCCTAATTTTTAAAGATCCGATTTTTAGGGAAATATTTTGCATCAAAATTAAAATCACAAAGAACAGATCCTGTGTATAATTATGAGAGATTTCCAAAAATGTAAGAAAATCCAAAAAATTCTCTCATTTACTCTCAAAATTAATTTTTTATGAAAAATCATAAAAAATTCCTAGAAAATGAAAATGTGCTCGAAAAATTCTGAATTTTGGATTGAGAGCTCCTGATACTTTCTTCAACCTGCAAAAATTTTTTTTGCAAAATTTCCTATCCGTTTGTGAGATATGATCGAATCTCTCCAAGATCTTGATTTTGTGTCCAAAACCCTAGCTGCACAAGGTTATTCTCCAAATTGTTTTACAAAATAGCAATATAGGGTTAGAAAAATCTGCAAAAAAACACAGATCTAAGAAAAATCCATGTCCCACGGGGCGTGCCAAAATGTATATGGTGAAAATGTATAAAAATAATAACAATATTGAAAGGCTAAATGAATTCAACCACAAAACCCTAGCCTAACAATCAACAAAGATCCACCATAACATATGAAGATTACCTAAGACAATGCAAATGACATGAAATCACAAAGATTATACCATCACTTGTCCAATAGGGTTTGAATCTCCATTCTTCCTATCTCCATTGATCTTGCTTGATATATATTTGCTCTCAGATTTTATGTGCACAAGAGCTCAACAAAGAACGGAATGTAGTTGCAAGTAGAATCGTAATGTAGTCAAGTCCTCCAAATTGTCGATTAGGGTTTGATAATGAAGAAAGCATCTCCTTATATAGAAGACACTATATGAAAAGGAGGGATAAGATTGAGAGGTGTAAAAGGAGGTCGGCTATGATTAGAGGGTAGGTAAAAGAAATAATAAAATAATGAAATGGGTAGGTAGTGTATGAATTAAGAGATGAATGACATGTGTCATAGGTGGAAAAGGTTAATGAATTAATTAAATAAATAAAGATTTATTTAATTAATAGAAGAAGTGGGATCAATTAAATAAATAAGATATTTATTTAATTTAGGAAAAGGATAATTTAAATAAATAAATGTATTTATTTAAATGAGAAATAAGGATAGAAGAGGATAAATGAATTAATTAAATAAATAAAGATTTATTTAATTAATAGAAGAATTAAGCTTAGATAATTAAATAAATAAAATATTTATTTAATTAGACATGACTTTTTTAGGTGTCTACATTTTGCCCCTCTTTGAGACAATGCAGCTTGTCGCGTTGTTTCAAAGAAGATAAGATGAACTAATACAGAGTTGCCCCAGAATGGGAATGATATGCCCCCTCGAGGTATTGGATGAAAATGTCTGGAAAGATCCCAGACAATCTCTCGATAAGAAAGAAAGGCTAGAATGGACTGACCGGATAAAGTGACAAAGTCACGGGATAATGAAGACTGACTTGGGAAACGAGGGCGAGGGCTAGGGTAGGCTATAAGATAGACCACGGGGGAAAAAACATCCTCATTGTCATCTACACATCCACGAGAGCACATTGCAGAGCGAAAATAGAGCAGGAGCAGTTAGCAGCGATGGCTTTCGTGCATAGATTCGACCGTGTTCGTCGATTTCAGAGGCCAGCAGAGGCAGGAGAGCTGGTAAGTACCACCAAACCTCCTTGTACTTTGACGCATTTAATTTTGTCATTAATGCATGTCGAATAGGGCAATAAATGCGCTTGGACTAGGGTCCAAAAAGTGTCAAAAAATGTCCAGGCGCGTCTGTGCAGAGCATAGGCACGTCTGTGTCAAGAAGGCGCGTCTGTGTTTTTCAGGCGCGTCTATGTACTCTTTGAGCGCGTTTATGTCATGTAAGCGCGTTTGCGTTTGAAAAGTATGCAAGTTTGGTCTTCTAGGTCAAATCGGCAGTTCTGTGATAAACATATGATATACATATATTTAATATGATTTTTTATTATTTTATTGGGATATGATAATTAAATGACACTTTTGGGAAAGATGTATTATTTAATATGTGGTGGTTTATTCATTAAAGTTATTATGATTTTTGCTTGTTCAAAAATAAAGGGGGGAAATTGGTTCTTTAAAGATAGTTAATTTTAGCATTATTAGATTAATGATGACTTTGTATTTTCTTAAATAAGGGTGGTTGTGTTTTCTATAAAGTTTTAATTTTGAAGTACGAGTATATGCCGATTTAAATTATTTTCTAAAGATTGTTTGAATTATGATCTTAAGTGATTTGTCATTTATTAGTAAAGAGTTTGATTTCTTGCAATTCTTGGTATGGTTTAGTTGTCATGTTGTAGTGTTGTCATACCCTCTTGATCAGGTGTTTTCCTTATAACCTTGTCGGTGTATACCATGTTGTGTTGTGTTTCTAAATGGTTAACCTAGGGTTAGTAAGATTGTTATTTTTGTCACCTATGTTTTGTCATGATTATATGGCTGTTAGTGTCAGATTGTAGTGTTGTCATACCCTCTTGATCAAGTGTTTTCCTTATAACCTTGTCGGTGTATACCATGTTGTGTTGTGTTTCCAAATGGTTAACCTAGGGTTAGTAAGATTGTTATTTTTGTCACCTATGTTTTGTCGTGATTATATGGCTATTAGTGTCACCATAGGGTTCTCGTAGAGAGACCGTGTTTGTGTAGTGTCCTATGGGAGAGTGGATTTCGAGTGGGTGTCACGCCTGAAGTGGTTGGTTGGATAACCCCTTGAAAGTGAGAATAAGTGATAACCTAATAATTGATTAGGGGGTGGGTAGTTCTTAACATTAAATAAGATATTGTACCCCATGCATGGTTGAGTGCTCGTATAGGCTCAAGATATAGTGGGGAGGCCTGGAATGGCAAACCGACCACCTTGTCTTCACAAAGGGTTGGTAGGGTCTGCATGAGCCTTAGATGGAACTGGGGGTTCGGGAAAGGTTGCCAAGATAACCCAGGTGGGGGTCAGAACCTATGGAGGCCTACCTAGGGTAACCAGCATAAGCTATGTGATGACACTTTCTCTTTAGGGTCACTAGTGTATTGTGATGTTGAGTTCACCTGGAGTATTGTGGAGTCACACTTGTAATGTCGACCATGTTTTTCTTGTGCTTGCTTGAGGGTCTTCTGCTATCTCCTAGCATGGTGGGGTGGTTCCATTTTGGGATGACATGGTCAGGTGGTAGTGCCACTTCCCATCAGATGTATTTGTTTGTGCCTTCATGTGAGGATTGGCTTCGCATATATTCCTATGGTTTGTGATTCATGTATCATCTCATGTTGGAGATTATTGTACTTTTGAGACCTACGTGGTCATTTGTATCAATGGATTTATGTAACCTTGTATTTGGTAATGATGTAAATTTTGTATGTATTATTGAGAGCCAGGTATTTGATGAATAATGTAATCTTAAGTTATTGGATGTTATTATATCGGTTATCCTTATGCTTTGTGCAAATTCTTTCTTGAAGAGTAATATATATTGTAATACTTTCAATCTTTCAATGATGAAATTTGTTATGTGAATATGGCTTATTGTGTTCAATAAGTAATTGATGGATAATTGGATTAACCTTTATTATGGAATTTAACCTTTCATTTAATTCTTCATTGGTAACCCTTTAGGAATTCTTGTGTTAGTCTTCCGCTTGTGTAATTAATGTGCAATGTAGTAATTAAAGAACTTAATGTGGTTTATACTTTAGAAAAAAAATTTATTTCACCCTTAGTTGCTTAGTTGTGTGTTTATTCCTTTAGGGTTCTTGGTGAGGCACTACACAATTGTCTCATATCAACAATATTTCAATGGTACATTTAATCATAAACTCATTTGGCAGTCTACAAAATGAGAAAAGGTGATAAACTCTAAAGATGTGACCATAGCTAAGTGCCAACTAACATCATCAAGGTGCGACTCATTGAGAAAATTCACCACCACTTGTGAATTAGATTGACAAATAATCCTACTCCAACCAAGAACACAACCTCTTTTCATAACATACAAGATAACAAGAACTTTCATATATTACAATTAAAAACATTTAATATATTTTTAAAAATAAAATTCCTTAAGAATTTAGTCTTTTGAATAAAAATAATACTGATACTCTTTATAATTAATATTCTCAATAAAATAGTTCCATTGTTGCAACTTAACTGAAAATAGAGAATGATATTCCCATAGTCTCATAGAGACTGGTACAAAGTATTAAGCAACCACTACAATATTCTTATATATTTTTATTCCTAAAATTCATAAAACATGGTAATGAGTAGTTCATATGAAATTGCATTATAAAGAAACAGTCTAAATAAATCAAAATTTCATCTATTAATGAATTTTTGCCAGTGACATTTGTAAGAGTAGCAAGCTTCATACTAAACTCAAGAAAATCTTGTTGAGGGTTTTCATGACAAATAAAACCTTTGAATTCCTAATCAACACACTCATGAAGCCATTCCAAGAAAGATTTTGCACAAGCCTACAATTGTTCAAAGAGATTCATGTTAGCATGCTCTCCAACATCCACTTCTTCACAATCTCACAATGTAATAGACTACGAGCTTCATCTAAACAGTTCCAACAAAACTTAACAACATTTACAAATAACCTCATATGACCTTGGTGTGCTTCCATAATTACCCACTTCAACATCATACTCACAACCAGGGGCTGGACACCATTTGATTGCTTTCTTGCTTTCAAAATAAGATCTAACAAGGTATTGTCTATACATTTTCAGATAACGTTCCTCACAAGAAACCAATAAGGAAAGCACCATTTCTTGACCTACACAACATTTACAAGATGGTTCAATACATTTCAGTCTCATACATCTTGCTCTTACTAGTTCTATTTTTGTTTGAATCCATCTTAGCCAATGCCGAATACAAAAACAAAGCCCACAATTGCTTGCTCTCATCCCACTAATGCAATAACTATCACTGCAAACACCACAATCCATCACTAAATTTGGATCAACCTCTAAAACCCTAGTTTTGAATAGCTAGTTTTGAATATCCCTAAGTCTCTTCTTATGTCCTCCTCCTTCAAACACCAGTCATCAATCACCCTCTAGAAATCCCACCCAAAGTGAAGAAAAAGAATAACAACCTCATCTTTAAAGATGGATATGATGGAGCAAACACTTTCCATTCCCTCTTCTTGGTGTTTGCGTATATCTTCCTCCTTCAGAACAGTATATATACTTATTTTATTCTTATGATGCTCTTCAGATAAATCAGTCACCTAGTTTTCCTCTTCAAGTTCATCACTATCATAGAAACATTCATCATCTTCTTCAGAAGAATATTCTTCATGTTCTACTTCTCCCTGGTTATGATGAAGATCTTCTTTGCCATCCATAGTTTCAATGACCAAGACAAACAAATCACAATCTCAATGCACTATAAAAAACATAAACATAACTTAAATTTCTTGTAAGACTGCAAGAAGGAGAGATAAACATGTATTGATTGGTTTAGGAAGAAAGCAAGTTTTATAGCATGATCTGACTAAATTTATAGAGCATTTTTAAATATAAATTTAGATATACGACATGTATTTCTATAGATAGAATTAGCTAAATTTATAATTGGCATAAGATAGAGAATGCATTTTTAATAAATATATATTTTTTTAATTGGGTAAAAAGCTAAGAATTTTACAATAAACAAAAAGTTACAACAATAAAAATGATGAATAATGATGAACTACTAAGGTCCTAACCAGTACAAAGAGAGGGGGGGGGGTGAATAAGTACACACAAAAACTGCTTCAACACTTTATCATATTAAACCGCAGCTAACCACTTGTCTTCACCATTGTACTTAACCATAGCAATACCGATTAAACATAAATACTTTAGACATTTAAACCGGTTAAACAAAAATACTTTAGACAACATTAAATAGATCTCAAATCTTGATGGCTACTTCACAGATATAATCATGCATGGGTTGTATCAATAATATCACAACCATTTAACACTGCATGCATATCTAACTTAATCAGAATCACACAATCATCACATGAAAAACTCACAACCCATAACACAAAATTTTTTCGCATGGAAACCCAAATGGGAAAAACCACGGTGGGGATGAATATCCACAAACTTGTTTGTAAACTCTTTTGAAGTCCGCTCAATTAGGAGCCTAGTTTGATTAAAGACTTTACAATAAAGGTTCTGTTAGGAACCGATCCTATTAGGGATCACCCGGTTAAGGGATGGCTATATACCCTATTAAAGGTTGAATCCCTATTAAGACTTACTTCCCTAGAGGATTTAAATAACTTAATGAACTTGAGCCACCTGGTTAGAGGATTTACAACAAAGCCTATTAAAGCTACCTGGTCAAGGGATTTACCTTCTGTTGAAATGGTTAGAAGACAACAGGTAAAACACTCTGATCCGATAACACACTTCTTGCTAAGGAAAATCCTTTTCAGTTCCTCTCTTCTGCAATCACACTCTGCAAATTCCTCACTCTTGTTTGGCAAGTGTCAAATATCCAACACGCAGACACAAAGACAACTTTTTCCAACCACCGCAATGCCAAAACTCATCGACCTTATAGACAACAATTACTTTGGTAGCATAAACCCTAAACCCTAAATATTTTAGGTTTACAATTACAAGCGGTCCAATCCTGGCCATCAAAACACATTACATAGAATGAAACAATCTAAAGACAGATCTCAAGACATTTTGCATCATCCAATCTTCACCTCATCTAGAAATCAATAACCCATCACGTGCTCTTCACACATCACTAAGAAATTGCTCATTCTCGAGGTAGGCATTCAATGCATTCAATCTTCATGCACAAGAACCACAAAGAAATCCTTCATGTGCACACAACTGACATGGCATCTCGGTCCTTATCCTTATTCCTTAACTAATTGGTCACAAAACATCATCGGTTGTACCGCACAAGCCACATCGGAAACCCTAGAGCTGAAAAGAGACTACCAACTAGTAGTCACACTTAGTGAACCCCGACACCGGTCCACTCCATTCTGGTTGACCATAACCACTTCCAATCTTCATATCGGTGCATACTAGTTCACCTTCTTAAGCACTTATTAACATCAATGACAACATACATTATCACCGCTTCATTATATGCCAACAATATCCCCTTTAGCATTGATGGCAATACTCAATGTATCAGTGCTCAGTATCTACACCATGCTCAATAACATATACCAGTTGACATATACCAGTTCAACTTTAAAAACATCACCACCACCGTCTAGACTGGTCAGTGTGCACTTCGTTCAATCACTTCTTACACATATATCTTCTCCCCCATATATCGTTATCATCATATATCTTCTCCCCCTTTGACAGGAATGCCAAAGTGGAGGCACAAGTGTCCAGTCTCCACTATGTTGCTCCCCCTATGGAGTAGCATCCTTCAACACATCAATCCTGTAAGATCTGACACGGTAGTACCTGACTGATGTGGAGCACACATCTTTAATTTACTTCATGAAGGGGCAGAACCCCTAATTCACCTCTCAAATAGGTAAATGTAGTCTTCCGTAAGGGCTTAGTGAATATGTCTGCTAGCTACTCCTTACTTGAAACATGTTCTAATACAACCTCTTTATTCTGAACCTTTTCTCTCAAGAAATAATACTTGAACTCAATATGCTTGGTCCTAGCATGCAATACTGGATTTTTGGAAATATTTATTGCACTAGTAATATCACATAAAATACTTATCGGTTCAGATATAGTCACTTTGAAGCAATTTAGTACATGCTTCATCTAAATTGCCTAAGTGTAGTTCATTAATGTTGCCACATACTCTGCTTTAGCTATAGACTAGGAAATATAGCTCTGCTTCTTGCTCATCCATGAGACTATTCTTCCACCAAGGAAGAACGCTCCACCGGTTGTGCTCTTTTGGTCATCCACATTACCTACCCAATCTGCATTGGTAAACACTTTGAGATCAAAGTCACCATTGTATGGATACCACAATCCATAATCAACTGTTCCTTTCAGATATCTAAGAATCCTCTTTTCCGCTACCAAGTGGGATTCTCTTGGACTCTTCTGAAAACAGGCCACTATGCCCACTGCATGAGCAATATTCGGTCTGTTGTGCACCACATAGTGCAACTTACCGATCATTGACTGGTACTCCATCTCATCCACCAACACAGTATCATCCTCCTTTGTTAGTTTGCAACTGGTCACCATCGATGTTCCAACCGGTTTTCTCTCCTCCATGCCAAAGGTCTTCAATACCTCTTTGATATACTTGGACTAGGTAATGAAGATACCCTCTTTCATCTACTGAATCTATAGGCCAATGAATTTTTTTATCTTCCAATCAGAGACATCTCAAACTCCTTTTTCATCTCATCTGCAAATGAATGACTTCTGTCATCATCTCCATCGAAGATTATATCATGTACAAATATCTCACATATCAGAATCTGATCACCTTTAGATTTCAGGTAGATGTTGTTGTCCCCACTTGTTCTCTAAAATCCTATCTTCACAAGATGAGAGTGTAACCATTCGTACCATGCCCTTGGTACCTATTTCAATCCATACAGGGCCTTGTGTAATCTACACACCATGTTACTATCTTCTGACAGAGCAACCCATCTGGTTGCTCAATATACACTTCTTCCTCTAGGATTCCATTCAAGAAGGTAGACTTCACATCCATCTGGTATATCTTAAATCCCTTGAATGCTGCAAATGCAAGTAGCATTCAGACACCTTCTAGTCTATCCACTGGGGCAAAGGTTTCTCCATAGTCTTCTCCTTCTTCTTAAGAATATCCCTTGCATACAAGTCTTGCCTTGTTCCTTACCACTATGCCTTCTTCATTCAGCTTATTCCTAAAGACCCATTTGGTACCAATGACACTCTTGTGTTCCAGTTTGGGTACCAAGGACCATGTGGCATTATTCTCTATCTGGTCCAACTCCTCTTCCATTTCCTTTATCCAGTCTTCATCAGTAAGTGCCTCTCTAGTGGTCTTAGGCTCAAATTCTGAAATCATGAAAGAACTTTCTTTCACCTTTCTCCTTGTCAGTATTCCTGCATCTTTGTCTTATATGATCTTCTTCGGATCATGATGCAGTCTTACATACCTAGGAATGACCGTAGTTGGTTCCTCTTGCTTTTCCTCTTCTTTTTCTGCTTCATCTTCTTCTTCACCCACTGAAGCTTCTACTAGTGCAGAAACACTGAGGTCTTTGCAGTGTTTGTCACTTGTTTCTTTCTTAACTGGTTTCTCAGAAGGCTAAGCCCGGTTCATCTTCCATTTCCTTGTTGTCAGTTTCCTTAGGCTTCTCATGGGATTCATCAACCCTGACATTGATACTCTTAATAATCCTTTGAGTCCTACTATTGTAGCACTTGAGAGCTTTGCTTTTAGTGGAATATCCCAGAAATATTCCTTCATCACACTTAGCATCAAACCTACTCAGATGCTCACCTCTCCTGATATAGCATTTACTCCTAAACACTTTGAAATAACTCACATTGGGAGTTCTCCCATTCCAATACTCATAGGGGGTTTTTTCTTTACCTTTCTTAGTGAGTACCCAATTCATGGTATAGATTGCAGTGCTCACCGCTTCTCGCCAAAATGTGTGAGCAACATTTCCTTGGATCAACATAGTTCTAGCCGCTTCAACCATAGTCCTGTTGTTTCTTTTTGCTATGTTGTTCTACTATGGTGTCCTTGGGGCAGACAATTGCCTCTTAATCTTGTTCTCCTCACAGTACTTATTTAATTCATCAAAAGTGAATTCACCTCCTTGATTGCTCCTTAGGCATTTTACCCTTCTATCACTCTCCTTTTCCACCAATTCTCTAAAGGCTTTGAAATTTCCAAATGCCTCAGATTTGTCTTTCAAGAATGTGACCCACATCATTCTTGAGCAATCATCGCTAAGAATCATGAAGTACCAATCTCCCCGAATGCTTCTAGTTTTCATCAGACCACACATATCAGTGTGCACTAGATCAAGTAAGTTCTTTGAGGAAAAAGACTTACTTTTGAATGTTGAGGAAGACATCTTCCCAAGTTGGCATTCTCTACACAAGGCATTCTCTAGATTGTTCAGCAAAGGCAATCCTCTTACTGCCTTGATCTTACTAGGCTTTACAATATTGTCAAAGTTCATATGATAAAGTCTCCTATGCCATATCCAACTGTCATCAAAGTTTTCCATCAGGAAGTGACTAATCTTGGCATTTAGCTGAAACAGGTTCCCTTTGGTCTGCTTACCTCCAGTATGAGTCCTTTGTCATTTAGTTGAGCAACACTCAATAGATTATTCTTAAGGCCTTCCACCCAGTAGACATCATCTGAACTTCTCTTTCCATTTAGTGAGATGGATCCTTTTCCTTTCACCATGCAAGGTGCATCGTTGCCAAACCAGACAACACCACCATCATATTCTTCAAGAGACAGAAAATTTCACTAGTCATGTGGCGAGAACACCTGCTATCAATGATCCACTCATTAGAGTTGTCAATATGTGAGACAAGAGCTTTCTGGTCAGACAACTCTTCCTTGACAGCCACAAACACTATGTCCTCATTTTCTTCATCCTCAGATTCATCATCGATAACACATTCATCCACTGCAACAAGACAATTTCTCCTACCTACTCATTTATACTTCCTAAACCTCTCTAGTTTATCCTTATTGTCATTGTTAGGATAGTTAACAACTATATGTCCTATCTTATTGCAGGAAAAACACTTCAAAGGAAGCTTACCTCTATATTTTTTGGTGCCTTTTGGAAGTCTCATAAGTGGTATTGACCTCTTTTCCATTCCTTTTCAGTGCAGAGGAAAAAGATGCTCTAAAGGTTGACTCGGTCTTCTGAACACTACCATCATAGCTATTCAATTCATATGTAGTTTACTTTGCCATAATAGAGTCTAAAGATACTTTGGTTTTGTCAATAGACCTTAGCTCCTGAATAAAAGCAACCCTGATTACATAGACCAGTAAAAGTGATCTTAGAACTTTATTGACAACAGTGGCATCATCAATTGTTCCACCGGTGCTTTTGATCTCTCCAACCATTGTCTTGATTCTTATGTCATACTATTGAATGGTCTCACCTTCAACCATCCTCATATCTTCAAACTTTTCTCTAAGGCTTTCTTCCTTAGCCTACTTGACATGTTAATCACCACCATAAATGGATTCCAGTTTGTCCCATACTTCTTTCGGATTGTCCTTATCTTGTACATCAATGAACTCTACATTAGATAAGCTACTAATAAGGGCTTCCATGACTTGCCTATTTTCTTGTATCTTTCTTTTCTGATCATCGGTTAGAGTGCCAGTGGGGATTACATAGGCATTCTCAACATAGCTCTAGCGTTGTGCACCCAAACTCTTGATATATATCTTCATCCTATCCTTCCATATTGTAAAGTTGTCACTGTTGAACTTAGGACCTTCCCTCTTCATCATTAAAACATAATCTTTTGCCTCAAGTGGTTAAGCTTATATCACCGAGGACCTGGATGTTCTCTGATACCAATTGATGAATAATGATGAACTACTAAGGTCCTAACCGGTACTGAGAGGGGAGGGGTGAATCAGTACACACAAAAACTGCTTCAACACTTTATAATATTAAACCACAGCTAACCGGTTGTCTTCACCAATGTACTTAACCATAGCAATACCGGTTAAACAGAAATACTTCAAACATCTAAACCAGTTAAACAAAAATACTTCAGATAACATTCAATAGATCTCAAATCTTGATGGCTACTTCACAGATATAATCATGCATGATTTGTAGCAAATAATATCACAACCATTTAACACTGCATGCATATCTAACTTAATCAAAATCACACAATCATCACATGAAAAACTCACAACCCATAACACAGATTTTTCACGTGGAAACCCAAATGGGAAAAACCACATACCCACAAGCTTGTTTGTTAACTCTTTTGAAGTCTTCTATGTTAGAAGCCTAGTCCGGTTAAAGACTTTACAATAAAGGTTTTGTTAGGAACCGATCTTGTTAGGGATCACCGGATTAAGGGATGGCTATATACCCTCTTAAGGGTTGAAACCATGTTAAGAGTTACCTCACTAGAGGATTTAAATAACTCAATGAACTTGAGCCACTTGGCTAGAGGATTTACACAAATCATGTTAATGCTACCCGGTCAAGGGATTTACCTTCTGTTGAAATGGTTAGAAGACAATAGGTAAAACACTCTGATCTGATAACAACACTTCTTGTGAAGGCAGATCCTTTTTAGTTCCTCTCTTCTACAATCACACTCTATAGATTACTCACTCTGGTTTGGAAAGTATCAAATCTCCAACACGTGGACACAAACACAATTTTTGCCAACCACCACAATAACAAAATGCATCGACCTTATATACAACAATTAGGTCAGTAGCATAAACCTTAAACCCTAAATATTTTAGGTTTATAATTACAAGTGGTCCAATCCTGACCGTCAAAACACATTACATAGAATGAAATGAACTAAGATAGATCTCAAGACATTCTGCATCGTCCAATCTTCACCGCATCTGGAAATCAATAACCCATCACGCGCTCTTCACACACCACTAAGAAAATCGCTCATTCCCGAGGTAGGCATTCAATGCATTCAATCTTCACACGCAAGAACCACAAAAAAATCCTTCATGTGCACATAGCTGACGTGGCATCTCGATCCTTATCCTTATTCCTTAACTAACTAGTCACAAAACATCATCAGTTGCACCGCACAAGCCAAATCGGAAACCCTAGAGTTGAATAGAGACTACCAACCGGTAGTCACACTTAGTGAACCCCGACACCGGTCCACTCCATTCTGGTTGACCATAACCACTTCCAATCTTCATATCGGTGCATACCGGTTCACCTGCTTAAGCACTTATTGACATCAATGACAACATACATTATCACCCCTTCATCATATGCCAACAAAAAACAGTGAGTTAACACAGCCACAAAGTGGATTGTACAACCAAATATTATAAATTTTGTGAGCAACTTTTTTTATTATATTAATATTTTAGTCTATCCTAATTATGAATCTTTAAAAGAGACAAAGACATATTAATATAAATTAATTATATAATTTTAAAATGAATGTTATCAATATAAATTAGTATATTTATTTTTAAAAGAATTATTTAAAATGTATTAAAAAAATCTTTTTAGAGGTGTTTATTCAATTTTTATTTAATTTAATTTGATTTTTTATTGTGATTAAATTCCTTTGAGCTTGTATTGTTGGATGAGACTTGAATTTCCTTGCAGTTCATTATGAAATTCATTAAAGTCACTCAAATTTCCAAACGTCTAAGATGTAGATTCATTTTTAGAGAGCTTGGGCTGCAGGTTTATGATTCCCAAGCATGTCTCATTTTGTTAACTTTATAATGCTTTTAAAATCTCATAAATGTGTTTGCAATGTTGTAGTACCCCTTTCCCAATCAGACTTTTAGACTCATCTTTGACTTCTATTGACTTTTTTAGTGGATACATTATTGCGATATTTTTCTTAGACATTATGCAGTATGGTGATATGCTTTAATTTGATTTGTAGTATATGTTTTTCATGCAGCATTTCCTTATGGATTTTAAATGTGATTTTTATTGGATTACTGTCATGGATTGACACATTTACTTTATACGTGCAACGTGTTATATTCATGTTTCATGTTTGAAAGTGTATGGGGTGCAAGGGGATGATTTTCCTTTACTCACTCCGATGAGAAAGAGAACGTCATGATTCTCCTTCATCAGTGTGCGTGCAGTTCCTTTTATTTATGTCTATATGCACATGTGGTTCTTTGATGCAGGACATTGCAGGTACAAGTATCGGGTAGGTATAGGGTATCGACTCCACCTAGTTTCACGGGTGTGAGTGTACCTTATTTGTCCGATGGGAGTGGTGGAGATAGTTGTTAGACTCTAAAATTGACCCGCAGTTACACTCATGTGAGTGTTGTCAGTTGGTCATCATTTTCTCTTTGACCAGTATGCGAGTCTTGGTTCTTTGGTATTTTCGTTTTGTGAGTTGTCGTGTGGTTATTTCTTGTTTTGCGTGCTTCCAGTCAGTTAGAAATATTAGTTTGAGTGAATAGTATTATTTCATGTCGGTGTATTTAAATTAAATTAATATGCCTTTTTGATTATTGATTTAATTAAGTAACTTGAGTTATTGAATTTAAATTGATAAAGTGCATGTATATTTAAAAAGTGATTGTATTTAATTGAAAAAGGAAATAAAGTTAAATTATATGCTATTGGAATGTTTAAATTATATGTTGAGTTATTTCCAATAAAAGGAAAAGAAAAAGAAAATATCTCCATTGACTTTTAGAGGAGATTAGAGTTTTACTTTTTTGAAAAATTTGCTATTGGTTGAATGAAACTTTAACCTAAAAGTTTTTAGGTTAAATTTTTCATATATTTACTTGAGAGTTCACGACAAGAGAGAGGGAGAGGAAATTTTTGGAAGTCAAGTTTTGAAACAAAAATTGGAGATTGGATTTTGGATTGAAGATTTTGGTGTGCAGGTTGAGGCTCATCTCAATTTTTCTTCTAGGAGTGCATTTACAGGTTTGATAGAATTTATCTTTCATTTTGTTAAAAAAAAATATTAAAACGGTTTGAAAATTTTATTTTTTTATATATATTTAATGCAATTTTTTATTATTTTTAGAATTGCATTATTTAAGATATTAAATAAAATGATGCTTATGTGAAATATGTATTATTTTAATGTGGAATGATTTATTCATTTAGTTATTATGATTTTTACTTGTTCAAAAATAAAAGGGGGAAATTGGCTATTTGAGGTTAGTTTAAATTCTAGAGCCTTATTAGATTAATGACAGCTTTGAATTTCTTTTAAAAAGGAGTGGTTGTGTTTTATTATATATTAAATATTGAATTGCAACTATATAATGATTTTATTATTTTCAAAAGATTGTTTGAATTATGATCTTTAGTGAATTTGGTATTTCTTACCAAAGAGCTTATTTCGTTGCAATTCTTGTAAATGTTTAGTTGTCATGTTATAGTGGTTGTTGTACCCTCTTGATCAGGTGTTGTCCTTATAAACTTGTTGATGTAAACCATGTTGTGTTATGTTCCATATGGTTAACCAAGGGTTAGTAAGATTGTGTTTTCGTCACCTGTGTTTTGTAGTGGTTATATGGCTGTCAGTATCACCATAGGATTCTCGTAGAGAGACCGTGATTGTATAGTGTCCTATGGGAGAGTGGCTTTCAAGTGGGGGTCACGCCCAAAGTGGTTGGCTCGATAAACCCATGAAAGTAAGTTAATAAGAGATAACCTAATAATTGATTAGGGGGTGGATAGATCTAAACATTAAGTAAGATTGTACCCTGCACATGGTTGAGTGCTCGTGTAGACTCAAGATGTAGTGGGAAGGCCTAGAATGGAAAACCAACCACCTTGCCTTCACGAAGGATTGGTAGGGTCCACATGAGTCTTTGATGGAACCGGGGGTTCGAGAAAGGTTACCAGGATAACCTAGGTTGGGGTTCGGGACCTATGGAGGCCTACCTAGGGTAACCATCACAAGCTATGTGATGACACTCTCTCTTTAGGGTCACTAGTATATTGTGATGTTGAGTTCACTTGGAGTATTGTGGAGTCACAGTTGTATTGTCGACCATGTTTTGCTTATGCTTTCTTGAAGGTCTTCTGGTACCTCTTAGCACTATGGGTTATTCCATTTTGGGATCACATGGTCGGGTGGTAGTTCCACTTCCCATCAGATGTTTATGTTTGTGCCTTCATGTGAGGATTGGCTTCGTAGATATTCTCATGGTTCGTGATTCTTGGATCATCTCATGTTGGAGATTTTTGTACCTTTGAGACCTACGTGGTCTTTTGTATCAATGGATTATGTTACCTTGGAATTTGGTAAAGATGTAAATTCATATGTATTATTGGAAGCCATTTAAGAAATGATTAATGTAATCTTAGTTTATTTGGATGTTTATTATATCAGTTTTCTTTATTCATTGTGCAAATGATTTCATGAAAAGAAATATATTGTAATACTTTCAATTTTTGAAATGATGTAATCTATTGTATGAATATGTTTTATTTGTGTTCAAAAGGTAAAGTTAGATAATTGGATTAACCTTAATAATGAAATTTAACCTTTCGAATAATTCTTCATTTGTAACCCTTTATGAATTACTTGTGTTAGACTTCCACTTGTGTAATAAATGTGAAAAGTAGTAATTAAAGCACTTCATGTGGTTTAAACTTTTAAAAAAAAAATTATTTCACCCTTAGTTGGTTAGTTTGTGTGGTTTTTCCTTTAGGGTTCCTAGTGGGGCATTACATTTGGTATCAAAGCCAATGTTTCAACATTGGGTACTCTAGTTTTAAATTGAGCCCATTCAACTTGACCTTTTGATTAGGTCTTAGTGTTAGTGTTTTCTTTGTTAGTATCCTTGTTGTAGATCTAAACCTTTTTCTCTTGTGCAGTTTAGGATCATGGCTAGGAAAGATAAATGTGGTCGTCATGTTGGTTGCCGCAATCAGGGTAGAGGTGGTGGATGTGGCCAAGGTTCAGGTTGTCATATTCCTTCACCACAAACCACTCATGTTAGTGTAGAGTAGGATCAATCTATTCATCAAAATGAGCAACATGCAACAGAGCAAGTTCCTGAAAGGGAAGAGATGAGGCACATGTTCCAGGAGGTGTTAGCCAGACTAGGCCCTAGACCTAAGGCCAAACAACCTATTCTGTGCTTAGGTGGGAGAGTCACACTAGTGGAATCTTGTGGAGAGGGAGAGAGAGAGGTCTCCCAGGAGGAGAGGGGTCCTAGTGGACAAGGACTCAGTTACTTTGGCGCACATGAGAGACTTGATGAGATCCCATCCTCATTCCTTTGGCGGTTTGGGTATTGGTCTTGAGGCAGAGACTTGGTTGATTAGTTTGGATAGGTGTTTTTCCATGAATTCGTATGACAGTAACACCAAGGTGAGATGCACCATCATGCGTCTCGAGAGGTTTGCTTCAATCTAGTGCTGGTTGGAGGAAGAGAGGATCGGTTTGAACATTAACACTGTGTCTTGGGATATTTTACATGAGAGATTTAGGGCACGCTTTCTCTCACCTCAGTAGAGATAGTCACGGGCAGATGATTTTTATGCTTTATGCCAATTCGACATGTATGTGGATCAGTTTGAGCATAGGTTTTATGAGCTCAAATAGTACACTGGTATTGGGAATGATGAGGTGATGTTAGTCCAACACTTCGTGAGAGGTCTAAATGATCGCATCAGTGGAGGAGTGAGAGTGTTTTAGCCTATTTCAGTAGAGATAGTTGTGGTGAAAGCCAGGCTGGTAGAGAAGAATCTTGGTCATGATCATGGCAGGAACGTAGGGATCATTGGAGTTCAGAGATCGATATCCTTACGTATTATTTCTGCTATGCAACTTAAGTTGTGTATGGGTCGAGGGTGTCAACTTTTTGCAGTTGCTCTTGAGGATGTGGATGAGGAAGAGTTGAGAAATTGCTCTTGATTGTCACCCTATTCTTTGAGAGTATGTTGATGTGTTTCCTATGGATATTCTCAGTATGCCTCCAAAGTGGGACAAGGACTTTCGCATTGACTTGGTTCTTGGTCTGGAACCTATTTTGAGAGCTCCATATTGGATGACTACTCAAAAGTTGAGTGAGTTGAAGCTGCAGATGGAGGAATTGATGGCCAAGGGATTCATTTGTCCTAGTGTTTCTCCTTGGGGTACACTAGTTATCTTCGTTAAGAAGAAGAATGGTTCTCTTTGGTTATGCATTGATTACTGATAGTTGAATAAGGTAACCATCAGAAATAAATATCCATTGCCTCGAATAGATGATATTTTTTATCAGGTAAAGGGAGCCAAGGTGTTCTCTAAGATTGATATGAAATCTGGGTATCATCAGTTGCGCATTCATGATGCAAACATTTATAGAATGACTTTTCATACCCGTTATGGTCACTATGAGTTCACAGTGGTGCCTTTTGGGTTGATGAACACGCCTTCAGTTTTTATGAGCCTCATGAATGGGGTTTTCCACACCTACCTTGATCGTTTTGTCCTTGTGTTCCTCGATGACATTTTGATTTATTCTAGATCTATGGAAGAGCATGAGAGCCACTTGCGATAAGTATTGCAATGCTTGAGGGAGAGTTAGCTTTATGGCAACTTGGAAAAGTGTGATTTATTCTAGTCAGAGGTGAATTATCTTGGTCATGTACTTTCGGGAGAAGGTGTATCCATGGATCTTTCTAATATCCAAGCCATTGTAGATTGGCCAGCGCCGACCAATGTTTCTGAGGTTAGGATTTTTATGGATTTGACTGGATATTACCGTCGCTTTGTTCAGATGTTTTCTGAGATAGGTCACTCGATCACTTCTCTTCAGAGGAAATGGAAGAAGTTTGTTTGGTCATAGCAGTGCAAGTCATCTTTTCATACCTTAAAGGAACTCCTTGTTATTGCTCCGATTTTAGAAGTTCCTGATCCATCTAGAGATTTTATGGTTGGTAGCTTTAGTTCATGCTTTGGTTAGGTGGCAACATTTTTTTGTTGGGGCGTTGGTTTGAGTTGCACAATGATCACCATAGTTTGTAGTATATTTTCACGCAGCCAAACTTGAATGCTTGACAATGAAGATGGATGGAAATCCTCTATGAGTATGATTTTTAAGTTCAATATATTCAAGGGAAAGAGAATGTAGTGGCAGATGCTTTGAGTCATAGGTGACATGAGGTTGCAGCATTGTCCCTTGGGGTGGACTTGAGAGAGAATTCTTGGGATTCTTCCTCAGGACACCTGGTATCAGGATGTTAGAGCCGTGACAGAGTCCGGAAGACCAATAGAGGGTAGATATTCTAGATATAACCTTGAGGCAGATGGTCTTCTTTGATATCTTGGATGGATCTATGCACCTCCTTTGGATGGTCTTCATATTTTGATCATGACTAAGGCCCATCGTGCACCTTATTCGGCACACCCTAGTGTCAAGAAGATGCACGCAGATCTTAGACAAATATATCATTGGGCTGGTATGAAACATGAAATTGCTGATTTTGTGTCAAAGTGTTTAAAATGTCGGCGGGTAAAGGTGGAGCATCAACACCCTGCAAGGCTTTTACAACCTAATTTGGTACCGAATTGGAAATGGGATATCATTTCCATGGATTTCATAGTGGGGTTGCCTTTTTCTTCCCATCATCATGATGCAATCATGGTCATTATTGATAGATTGACCAAAGTTGCTCATTTTGTACCTATTTCATCTTCCTATACAGCAATAGTGGTGGCACGAGTTTTCTTGGAAGATGTGGTGAGGTCGCATCGTATTCCTAGGCGGATCATTTTCGATAGAGATCCCATCTTTACTTTAGCATTGTGGACCTCACTTCAGCATGCTTTGGGGACCCAGTTGAAATTCATTTCAGCTTATTTCCCAAAGACTGACTATTAGACCAAGTGTGTGAATTAGGTCTTGGAGGACATGCTTCACATGTATGTTATGGATCATCACTCGGGCTGGGAGGAATATCTATGCCTTGTGGAGTTTTCTTATAACAATGGATATCATAGCTCCATAGGAATGTCTCCCTTCCAGGCATTGTATGGTCATCCTTGCCATACTCCTTTGAGTTGGGATCGACTAGAGGATAGGGTGCATTTAGGACCGGATATGCTTCAAGAGATAGAGTAGCAGATTAAGCAAATTCATGGGTATTTGGTAGCTGTTCGGGATAGGTAGAAGAAGTATGTTGATGCTCATAGAGTGGATCATCAATTTTCTATTAGTAACCATGTGTTCTTGAGAGTGTGTCCGTGGAAGAGTCTGATCCATTATGGAAAGGGTTCTAAGTTGGCACCTCATTTTGTTGGCCCTTTTGAGATCCTTGAGAGGATAGGACCTGTTGCCTACCATCTTGCCTTGTCATTGAGCCTATCCCGCATCCACGATATTTGTCATGTTTCTATTCTTAGACATTATCATCCTGATGTGACCCATGTTCTTGATTGGAATGCTTTGCAGGTCGAGGATGTACAACTTTCCATGGAGCCTGTGCACATTCTTTAGTATTGGCATTTGACCCTTAGGGGTCGTACCATTGACCAGGTAAGGGTCCTATGGGATCCAAATGATGAGACCTCGACGACATGGGAGGATGCAACAAAGACAAGAGAGCTTTATTCTTATTTGTTTTAGGCTTCTAGGAGTAAGCCTAGTTTTGGGGGAGAGAATGTCGTACCCCTTTCTTGATCAGACTTTTACACTCATGTTTGACTTTTGTTGAGTTTTTCAGTGGATACTTTATTGTGATATTTTTCTTAGACATTATGCAGTATGGTGATATGCTTTAATTTGATTTGCAGTATATGTTTTTCATGCAATATTTCTTGATGGATGTTAAATATGTTTTTTATTGGATTACTCTCATGGACTGACACATTTACTATATATGTGCAATGAATTATATTCATGATTTGTGTTTGTAAGTGTATGGGGTGCGAGTGGATGATTTTACTGCATTCACTTCGATGAGACAGGGAACGTCACGATTCTCCTTCATCGGTGTGTATGTCATGTCTTTTATTTATGTCTATATGCACGTCTGGTTCTTTGATGTAGGACATTGTAGGTACAAGTACCAGGTAGGTACGGGGTATCGACTCCAACTGGTTTCACAGGTCTGAGTGTACCTTATTTGTCTGATGGGAGTGGTGGAGATAGTTATTAGACCCTAAAATTGACCCGTAGTTACACTCATGTGAGTGTCGTCAGTCGGTAGTCATTTTCCATTTGACCAATATGTGAGTCTTAGTTCTTTGGCATTTTCGTTTTGTGAGTCGTCGTGTAGTTGTTTCTCATTTTGTGTGCTTCTAGTTAGTTAGAAAAGTTAGTTTGAATGAATAGTATTATTTCATGTTGCTGTATTTAAATTAAATTAATATGCCTTTGTGACTATTGATTTAATTAAATAAATTGAGTTATTGACTTTCAATTGATAAAGTGCATGTATATTGAAAAAGTGATTGTATTTAATTGAAAAAGGAAATAAAGTTAAATTATATGCTATTGGAATTTTTAAATTATATGTTGAGTTATTTCTAATAAAAGGAAAAGAAAAAGAAAATATCTCCATTGACTTTTAGAGGAGATTAGATTTTTTTCTTTTTGGAAAAATTTGCTATTGGTTGAATGAAACTTTAACCTAAAAGTTTTTAGGTTAAATTTTTCATATATTTACTTGAGAGTTCAGGGGAAGAGAGGGAGAGGAAATTTTTGGAAGCCAAGTTTTGAAACAAAAATTGGAGATTGGATTTTGGATTGAAGATTTTGGTGTGCGGGTTGAGGCTCATCTCAATTATTCTTCCAAGAGTTCATTTACAGGTTTGATAGAATTTATCTTTCATTTTGTTAAAAAAAATTAAAATAGTTTGAAAACTTCCTGTGTGTGTTTGGGAATTCATGAAATTTTTATTGGAAGCTTTAAATTTAGTATGAGTTGTGGGAATTGAGTGATTTATATTTGAGTTAATCTCTTCCCAAATTAGTTTGTTAATTTTTAAGAAAATGAATTTTAGAACCAAAAATTTAGTTCTTTTGTGTTTGCTTTTAAGTTGAGAAATTTGTTTAAAATATTTTCATTTCAAATTTGGGAGTAAAAGATTTATCTTTTGTTTGTTTGGAGGTTTTCAGATTGTTTAAGAACAAAGGTTATGCTGGCCATTTTTTTACAAATTGACCTCCCTGTGTGTGTTCTTGATTTTTTTTCCATTTGTGTAAGAACAATGGGAAATTGAATTAAATCCTCTCTATTTTGTTTATATTTCTTTTGTAGTTTGCCCAAAATCATTTGATTTGGGTCTTTTATTTATTTATTAGTAAACATAAATTTTTATTAAGAATTTTCTTTCAAGAAAAAAAATTATGTTTACTTTGTTTTAAGAGTTATATTTTTGTGCAGTAAGAAATGTTATCAGAAATTTTATGAAATAAATTATATATATATATATATATATATATATATATATATATATATATATATATATATATAATGTACAACCTAAGTTGGCCTAATGGTGGAGAACTTGTACTCTTCAAATAGAGGTCACAAGTTCAAATCCCACAAAGGGGTAGGGTATGTACACCTTATCAACTTCAGCCCATTAACTATATATATATATATATATATATATATATATATATATATATATATATATATATATATATATATATATATATATATATATATATATATATATATATATATTATGACCCACGTGGTAGGAGAACCACCTCCCCCCACCACGTGGGATGGTAGCAGCGCGCTACCATATGGTAGTAGAGCTACCAAGGGTAGTCACTACTACCATATGGTAGTAGAGCTACCAAGGGTAGTCACTACTACCATATGGTAGTAGTGCTACCAACATAAACTGCAGTCACGCGATAATAAAAATGATCCCGCCTGTTAATATTTCACTATTCTTTTTTGCAACATTTGAATATATATTATAAATGTATTTTAGTATGGTGACAGTTGGAATTATTAGCTTTATCCGTAAATTAAGTTGTTTTAGATATGACATATATACATAATATGATATGTGTATATAAGTATATATTCAACGAATATATAATTATATACATATATTTATATTATTAAATATATTTAATGTGATTTTTTATTATTTTTAGAATTGCATTATTTGGGATATTAAATAAAATGATGCTTATGTAAAAGATGTATTATTTTAATTTGGAATAATTTATTCATTTAGTTATTATGATTTTTACTTGTTCCAAAATAAAAGGGGGAAATTGGTTATTTGAGGTTAGTTTAAATTCTAGCCTTATTAGATTAATGACGGTTTTGAATTTCTTTTAAAAAGGATTGGTTGTATTTTATTAAATCATAAATATTCAATTGCATGTATATAATGATTTTATTATTTTCAAAAGATTGTTTTAATTATGATCTTTAGTGAATTTGGTATTTCTTAGCAAAGAGCTTATTTCGTTGCAATTCTTGTAAATGTTTAGTCGTCATGTTGTAGTGGTTGTTGTACCCTCTTGATTAGGTGTTGTCCTTATAACCTTGTTGATGTAAACCATGTTGTGTTATGTTTCATATGGTGAACCAAGGGTTAGTAAGATTGTGTTTTCGTCACTTGTAATTTGTAGTGGTTATATGGTTGTCAGTATCACCATAAGGTTCTTGTAGAGAGACCGTGATTGTATAGTGTCCTATGGGAGAGTGGATTTCGAGTGGGGGTCGCACCCAAAATGGTTCGCTAGATAACCCCTTGAAAGTAAGTTAATAAGTGATAACCTAATAATTGATTAGGGGGTGGGTAGATCTAAACATTAAGTAAGATATTGTACCCCACATATGGTTGAGTGCTCATCTAGACTCAAGATGTAGTGGGACAGTGTGGAATGGAAAATCAACCACCTTGCCTTCACGAATGGTTGGTATGATCCGCATGAGTCTTGGATGGAACCATGGATTTGGGAAAGGTTACTAGGATAACCTAGGTTAGGGGCCGAGACCTATGGAGGCCTACTTAGGGTAACCATCACAAGATATGCGATGACACTCTCTCTGTAGGGTCACTAGTGTATTGTGATTTTGAGTTCACTTGGAGTATTGTGGAGTCACACTTGTATTGTCGACCATGTTTTGCTTATGCTTGCTTGAGGGTCTTCTGCTATCTCCTAGCACGATGGGGTGATTCCATTTTGGGATGACATGGTTGGGTGGTAGTGCCACTTCCCATTAAATGTGTATGTTTGTGCCTTCATGTGAGGATTGGCTTCGCAGATATTCTCGTGGTTCGTGATTCTTGGATCATCTCATGTTGGAGATTTTTGTACATTTGAGACCAACATGGTCATTTGCATCAGTGGATATGTTACCTTGGCATTTGGTAAAGATGTAAATTCATATGTATTATTGGAAACCACGTAATAGATGATTAATGTAATCTTAGTTTATTTGGATGTTTATTATATCAATTATCTTTATTCATTGTGTAAATGCTTTCATGAAAAGAAATATATTCTAATACTTTCAATCTTTGTAATATGTTGTATGAATATGTTATATTTGTGTTCAATAGGTAAAGATTGATAATTGGATTAAAATTAATAATGAAATTTAACCTTTCAAATAATTCTTCTTTGGTAACCCTTTAGGAATTCTTTGTGTTAGACTTTTGCTTCTATAATAAACGTGCAAAGTAGTAATTAAAGCACTTCATGTGGTTTAAACTTTAAAAAAAAATTATTTCACCCTTAGTTGGTTAGTTTGTGTGGTTTTTCCTTTAGGGTTCCTGGCAGGGCATTACAAACGCTCTCACAATTTTAGACTAATATCTTCATCAATGAGTGAAAACTAGTTTTGATGGTAGCTTTTTGAATTCTTAAGAACTAGAGAATTTTATTTGTTTCAAATTTTTCTTGGTTATTTTATTTATTGTAGCAACATAAGGATAAGTTTGAGTTCTTAGTCAATTTATAGAGCTTTTTGATTCTTAAACAAATTGTTCCTATGTCTATCTTACAAATGGGTACTTTTAACAAGGTGAGTTCATGTATTTTAAATGTTGGGAATTTTAAGCTTGTTATTTGAATATATCAATGCTTTTGCACAACATTATTATTTTCACGTAATATATCTCTTATTTTATGGAAATTCTACTCCAATTCTACTTGAGTATGAACCTCTCGATACGCTAACCTCTGCAGTAGTGCTCTCACTAATAGTTAGAACTTTTGGTGTTAATATAACAAATTGAAAATCAAAATTTTTTTTGAAGAAAGCAGAAACTTGATAGAAGTAGATATAAATGATCATTATTGGATCTCTTTGGTGGGCATCAAGAATTGGAAGAGTGTGTGGATAAGAGTAATGGAAGGAGTTGCACTAACATTGTTAGCACTTAGGTTGCCAAGGATACCCTTGATTTTGGGATTAACAGTCAAAGAGGCAAACATATGCAATTAAATTCAAAAGTGAGACTAAGGAAGATATCTTCTATGGTAGACAAAATGATTTCATTAGTGTCTATATAGGTGGTGAAGGAAATCCTTTCATTAAGTTTCCATGAGTATAAGCTAGAATAGGCTTGATTCTCTTTGATAAAAATAGTTTGGTAACATGGTAAATAGAAGAACAAGGTCTTGATATCCTTCTTCTTTAAGATATAAATGTTAGTTTAGTGGTTATGGTAGCTTTGTCTAAAATATTGTGGTCTAAATGGTTTTTTTTAGTTGATGTGTAAGGATTTATAAAGGGTTTCTGGTTTTGTAGTTGATATGCAAGGATCTAAAAGAAAATTTAGTTAATATTCTTTCAGGGAATTTTTAGAGTTTTGATGTGGTTCATGTTAATTTTATAGTGTTGAATAGTCATATATTGAGGTTATCATTTCAAATGTTTATGGTTCAATCTTGGATATTGGAAAGTAAAATCTTGTGAAACAAATGGAACCACAACACTTATTAATTGATGATGTACTATAATATACTATACCGTTAGACTCTATATTACATAATAAATGCACATTTTAAATTTAATTATAGAATTAATAATCAATTAACATGTTTAAGTATAAGATTTCCAATATAAAATATACATTATAAATTCATATAATATATTATGTTCCTTTTGATCTTGAGTAGATTAAAGTTAAGTTTGACAAGGCTTCCTGATAATGA
Source organism: Cryptomeria japonica (assembly GCF_030272615.1). Taxonomy (NCBI): domain Eukaryota; kingdom Viridiplantae; phylum Streptophyta; class Pinopsida; order Cupressales; family Cupressaceae; genus Cryptomeria; species Cryptomeria japonica. The sequence continues at coordinate 191,658,264 of NC_081414.1, read as the reverse complement.
CAACAAATACCAAATTTATATTAAAGGCAAGTCAAACAATACTATCAATGCAATTATCACTAAAGCCCATATTGCAACTCGACACTTTGAGTAAATACATTTAGTTTTATAAGTAAGGTTCATTTACCAAAAAAATATATATTTAAATATAATTAATAATTTATATAAATGAAAATAATGTGGATATTTTGAATATGTTTATTTAAAAGATATCACATTTTAAATATTTATATTGAAATTGTCATATAAATTGTTTTAAACATCATAAATATAGCTATATAAAAAATCTTTAATTAATAATTATTATATTTTTTAGTCACAAAAGGAGTAAAATTTATTAAACTCAAAGAAATTTACAAATCGAGAAGGGCCAACAACCCAACAAAGAATAAAGCATTACACAATATTATCATGTGCAACTAACTAGTCAAATACATAGACAATTGTCTCATATCCACAATATTTCAATGGTACATTTAATCATAAACTCATTTTGTAGTCTGCAAAATGAGAAAAGGTGATAAATTTTGAAGATGTGACCATAGATAAGTGCCAACTAACATCATCTAGGCGCGCCTCATTGAACAAATTCACCACCACTTGTGAATTGGAATTACAAATAATCCTACTCCAACCAAGAACACAACCTCTTTCCATAACATACAAGATAACAAGAACTTCCATATAAATAAAAATTAATTTTTTAATATATATAAGTATATTTTAATTTTCATATAAACAATAAAAAACATTTAATATATTTTTAAAAATAAAATCCCTTAAATATTTAGTCTTTTGAATAAAAATAATACTGATAGACTCTTTATAATTAATATTCTCAATACAATAGTTTCGTTGTTGCAACTTAACTGAAAATGAAGAATGGTATTCCCATAGTCTCATAGAGACTAGTACAAAGTATTAAGCAAATATTTCAAGATTCTTATATCTTTGTATTCCTAAAATTCATGAAACATGGTAATGAGTAGTTCATATGAAATCTCATTATAAATAAATAGTCTAAATAAATAAAAAATTCATCTATTAATGATTTTTTGCAAGTGACATTTGTAAGAGCAACAAGCTTCATACTGAACTCCAAAAAATATTGTTGAGGCTTCTGAAAAATAAAACCTTTGAATTCTTTCTCAGCACACTCATGAAGTCGTACCAAGGAAGATTCTGCACAAGCCTGCAATTTTTCAAAGAGATTCATGTTAGCATGCTCACTCTGTGCAAGACAATACCCATAAGCATATGTCCACTTCAACACCCTTATGCAATCAACAATATGCAACCATGCATCTGTTACAAATTGGAGTTTATGATCAAATTCACATTGTGAAATTATCAACTTATGAAGCCCAAAATTTAGAATAATCTGCAAATCAGACAGAGCCTTTGCTCTGGAAGATTCATTAGCTGCCGAACGCTCAAAACAATCGTTATACATTTCCACTTCTCTTTTGATGGTATCTCCATTTAATTGTCTCTCTTCTACATCATCTTCACTATCATAATACCAATCACAGGCATCATGATCAGACCAACTGCCAACGCAAAACCAGCAAAACTCAAAGCAACATGGAAATATACAAGTCATATGCCTGCAACCTCCATCTCTCTCAATGATAGAATTAGACTTGGGGCAGGGCTTTGTGTTAACTAGCTTCCAGTTTTCTATTTTTTCATTATCACTATTGTTCTCCAACATCCACTTCTTCACAATCTCACAATCTATTGGACTATGAGCTTCCTCTAAATAGTTCCAACAAAACTCATAACAACATTCACAAGTAACCTCAAATGACCCTGACCCACTTCCATAATTACCCACTTCAATAGTATACTCACAACCAGGGGTTGCACACCATTTGATTGCTTTCTTGTTTTCAACATAAGATCTAACAAGGTGTTGTCTGTACATTTTTAGATAACGTTCCTCACAAGAAACCAATAAAGAAAGCACTATTCCTTGACTTACAGAATATTTACAAGATGGGTCAATACATTTTAGTCTCAAACATCATGCTCCTAATAGATCTATTATTGTTTGAATCCAAGTTACCCAACACCTAATAAAATAATAATGCCCACAGGTGCCTGCTCTCATTCCACTAATGCAGTAACTATCATTGCAAACACCATAGTCCTTCATTGAATTTGGATCAACCTCTGAAACCCTAGTTTTGAATAGCCCTAAATCTCTTCTTATGTCCTCCTCCTTCACAAGCCACTCATCAATCACCCTCTGGAAATCCCACCCAAATTGAAGCAAAAGAATAACAACCTCATCTTTAGAGATGGATAGGATGGAGCAAACCTTTTCCACTCCCCCTTCTTAGCATTTGCATATATCTTCCTCATTCAAAACAATATATATATTTATCTTCTTCTTATGATGCTCTTCAAAGAAATCAATCACCTGGTTTTCATGTTCAAGTACATCACTATCATAAAAATATTTATCAACTTCTTCATATGTATCTTCTTCAAAAGTATATTTTTCAAGTTCTCCATGGTTATGATGAAGATCTTCTTTTCCATCCATATTTTCAATGACCAGCACTATAAGAAGCAGAGATAAAAACAAAATTTATTGTAAGAACAGGTAGGAAGGAGAGCTAATGCATGCGTTGATTGGTTTAGGAAGAAGCAACTTTTCTAGCATGATCATCTGACTGAAATTTATAAACCATTTTTTTATATGAATTTAAATGTACAACATGTATTGTAGAAACTATTTCTATGTCAATTTTACAAATAGGTACTTTTAGAAAGATTTGTTCATATATGAAATATATAATTTGTATTAAATGATTAAATGTGGGGAACCTTCGCTTATCATTTAAATATATCAATGTTTCTTCGTAATATTGTTTTTTTTAACATAATATATCTCTTGATTTATGAAAATTATATTCCAATTTGTATTATTTCATAAGAACTCCATCTACAATGAAACTTTTGTTCATATGATCATAATCATTTATTATACTAAATAATTAGAATAGATATCTTAAATGGATTAAAAAAAATAGACGTATTTTTTTTAAATAAGAGCTATTATGTTGAGAGGAGCTTTATAAAAGCATCAAAAAAGTCTTATTTCATAACAAAAATTCTTTAACTTTAATTTAATAGTAATTTGGATCTCAAATAATACAATAAATCATAGAAACTATGTCCAAAATTTCAAAAAGTTAAATTAAAATAAATTATTTACCTTTACCTTTTTAAAATTATTTTACTTTCTCTATAAACATCATTTTTAGTATCTATAGGGTTTATGAAAAGTAAGTAGATAGATAAGATAAAACATAAATATTGTTTATTTAAAAAAATTAAAACTAACAAAATCTTTTATCTAAATAACAATAAAATAAATAATGTAAATAAAATGAAATTAGTATAATTATCTTTAAACTTTTTAAGAAAACCTATATATAACATAATTTTATTAATTAAATAAGATAGTTCAAACCTAAAATTTAAAAAAGTGTATTTAGTGTATCTATATTATTATTTTTTAATTGCTAAACGTCAAAGCTAGAGAAGTTTATATTAAAATTAATATTCCAGTTACATAGATAATATGAGAGGCCTTACAACAAAGAAACCAAAATAGACAAGGGATAAAATCCCCAACCAAACAAGAATCATTCCTTATTAAAAAAAATAGGAATGACCTTCGAGGAATTCAACAACATCCTAACTTCCTCGACGGTTTAAGAGTATAAGCATGCAATATCAACCTTCTTGCCTTAAAGTCTACAAGTATGGACATTGCTACTACATGTAAGTCCTTAAAGCTAAACAAAATTCACATCTTAAAGAAAAAAAAAAAATTCTGCTAAAGCCTTGCTTCAAATGCCGACCTGATGGGATGGGGTTTGGGATAGACTAGCCTAGTCTATGCTCCTAGATCCTTTCCTTGGATCACCAGGTGTTCTAACCATACCCTAGGGTCTCTAGGACTTCCCCTACTTGTGGAATCCCCTGACCTTGCCCAATCCACCCACCAACAACTTGAATTTCTTCTCCTAAGGTCTCACCTACTCATGAAACTCAAAGAACCCCTACTTAGGCTAATAAGGGTTTGGCTTGTACCACACCTTCTGAGGTCCTAGCAAGGATAGGACAGGTCTAAGACATGGTTTTCCACCCATTCATGTGCCCCCAAGAGGCTTCAAGCTTCCTACCTCTTACCGATTTCATAATTTTTGTCTTTTCCCTGCAAAATAGGGCTACAAGGATTGTGACCAATTAGGCCTCCTATTCGGTCCTTTAGGGATCCCTCTTGAAATTGATGCACATTCTTGTGAAAATTCCTAAAAGACCTGCTATTCATTTGGCAAGGACTCAAGGATTTTTCTAGTTTTGGGCCTCCAAGTGTCCGTACATTGCCCTAGGTGGATTTTAAGGTTTTTAAAGGGTTTTAAAGAGGGTTTTTAGGCCTGCCAGGGTCACAGTGTTGGTTTGATGCTCTTGCCACCTTTTTTGGATTGGTGGAAGCTCCTCCTTCACACTAGTGGTACTCCACTCACCCCTCTACAACTCCTCCAAAGGGTGCCTCCTCCTCTGACCTTCCTTGCTCTCCAAGACCTCTGCAACTTAACCCTTCCTAGCTGGGCACTGTCCAGTCTCACCTAGGAGTGGGTCTTTAGATGGCCTCCCTGCATCTTCAAGGGCCCTTCTTGCTTTGAAGTATTTTACAAGGTCTTCACTCTCATTCCCCATGTTTTCATGGTGATTCCACAATGGGGAATGGAGTTATGAACCCATAGACACAAACCAATCCAAAACTGGATAGTGAGAAGCAAGTTTATAAAATATTTACAAACACACACAACCTGCAAAACAAAACTTAATCTAAATGCTCAAGATGAAATTATTTACACCATACAAGACTCTCTACATAGTTTTTTTTTAAAATCAATCCATTATCAATCCTTCATTGCTCCATTAGTGCCGACTGGCAACAAAATTGCAGTCACAGTCAAGTCACTTTGCTTGGGCCGTACAACATCTGACATCCAACCCATTATCTTAGGGTTTGTAACTACTTATACTACCCTTTCCTTGGTTTGTCTACCCATATTATGGTTGTCCATGCAAAACTTCAAGATCTTGACCACTAGGTGGAAAAGTTGCTTGACAACTTTGAAAAGTTGTCATGCAACTTTTGCAACTTTTGAGCAACTTTCTCAATGTTGCTTTTCTTGACTCCTAGGCCCACATTGGGCTAACCTATGGACACCACCAAGCTAAGGAGGACCCTAAAATTATCAAAGGCACACATACCCTCTACTTACAAGAAAAACTCAACTTTGACTTATGACCCTAGGACCTCAACTAGGACCTAAACTAGAACCAATGAGCACATGGCTCTTATTTTATATACAATGGCTTCTTAAAGAAGAAAGAACACAATCAAAATCAAATGGTGGGAACCCTTTGAAGGGTGCTCCTGCACCATGACCCTATGCTTGAACTCCAAATCGGGCACGACCCCTTCCTCACGGACGTCCCCTGTGACTACTAGAAACAACCAACTGCTCATGACCCCTGCCTTCTTGAGAAACAACACTACCCTCCCCTCTTGCAGGTAGACCATCATGCTCAATTTAATCTGTAAAAATCTTTGAATTCATATTCCCTATCATGATCCTTAGGATTGTCATCCAACAATTTCCATTTGAGAAACCTAACAACCATGGCTACGAAGGACTTATGATGCATTAAAGCAAGGCATTTAAGGCCAAGGAGAAAAGGGTAATAATTGATAGTTTCTCCCTGAATTGAGAGATGATCAAGGTCAGGTCAAGGAGGCACTCAAGGCTGAACTAAAGGCAATGAAGAAAGGAAAAGGGCCAAGTGAGGAGACTGATGAAGAAGGGTAGCAAGAGGATGAAGAAGAAGAACCCCAAAGGAAAGAGATAGAGATACCTGCTGATCAAAGACCATTCATTGAAGTCCTAAAGACAATAGGCAAAGACTCTTCTGAAGCCAACATGGAGATTCCTACCTATAGTAGGAAGATGAATGTTGAAGAACTTGTAGATTGGATAGATGCCTTGAATAATTATTTTGAGTACAAGGAAGTGGTTGAGGAGAAGAAAGTGAAGTTTACAAAGATTAAACTAAAGGGTGTTGTTTAACCTGGTGGAACTATACTCAAGGTGAAAGGGTGAAAATGGGCAAGAGTATGATTTATTCTTGGGACAAGATGTTGTCCAAACTCAAGGCCCAATTCATGCCTATTGATTATGAAGTGGAGTTCTATAAGAGAATGCAAAAATTAAAGAAGAAGGATTTGGATGTTGCTTCCCACATAGAGGAATTTCACAAATTGAGTTTGAGATTAGGGCACCATGAAGATGAAAAGGAGAAGGTTGCTAGGTACTTGAATGGGCTCAAATTCAATATTCAAGATTATATGAGTCCAATGACTCCTAAAATAGTAGATGAATTCTTCCAAATGGCTTTGAGGGTAAATGATAAGTTGAGAAGAAAAGGTGAACAAAAGGGTAGGGGAAGAGGAGGCAAGAACATTAAAGGAAAAGGAAATTTTGGGGGAAGAGGACAATCTCAAAAACCCCAAGGTGAGTCTAGCCAACAAGAACAAAGAGGAGACTCAGGTTCAAGAGGAGTCTTTAGAGGAAGGATACCCAATGGAAGGGGTAGGTTTGGAGGAACAGGAAGAGGTCCTAGTGTCTTCACAGGGAGATTCTTTAATTGCAACCAAGTAGGCCACACTGCAAGCAAGTGTCCTGAGAAAGCCTCAAACTCTCATGAAGGAGAGAGAAGGAACCAATTGATTCTAGAAGAAGATTGCCAAAGTGTCAATTCCCCAATTGGAAGTGTAGCCCCAACCCAGGATGGAGAAAGCTTGATGATGAGGAGAACCATGTTGAAGGTGCCTCAAGTGAAAGAACCCTCTTAGAGGAAGGCATTATTTAGAAGCATGTGCAAGGACTATAGTAGGATATGTAAGGTAATAGTTGATTCAAGTTCTACTGAAAATTTGGTTTCCACAGAGATGGTAAACAAATTAAAGTTGAAAAGTTACCTCATGCTAACCCTTATAAGGTGTCATGGTTGAATAAGGGGCAATAGGTCTTAGTGGATGAACAATCTTGGGTAGACTTTGAGATATGGGAGTACAAGGATAGAATATTGTGTGATGTGATCCCCATGGATGCTTTCCATCTATTGTTAGGACATCCATGGCAAATATGATGTACAATCCCAACATGATGGAGAAACAACTCCTTTCTCATAACCAAAAATGGGAGAAAATACAAGATGGATCCTTTACTAGATGAGGGTGTGGATAAGAACATTGGTTCAAGTGTCATGTTAGTGTGTGGAAAAGAGTTTCTAGACATTCTAAAGGAGGAAGGGACCCCCGCATATGCTATGATTTTGAAGCCCAAAAATAGTCCTAATGTGCCTAGTAACGGTAAGGAAGAAGTTCCCAGGGAGGTGTATAAATTGTTGGACAAGTATAAGAGTATAATGGTGGAGGAAATGTCTAACACCTTGAAACCCATTAGGCACATAAGCCATCAGATTGACTTCATACCAAGGTCTACATCGCCAAACAAACTGGCCTATAAGATGAATCAATCTCAAAAGAGGAGATTGTCAATCAAGTGCAAGAATTGTTGGATAAGGGGTTGCCGAGATAGAGTCTCAGTCCATGTGTTGTCCCAACAGTCCTAGCACCTAAAAAGGATGGAAAATGGAGGATTTTTACTAATTCCAGGGCCATCAAATAGGATTACCATAAGATATAGGTTTCCTATGCCTAGAATTGAAGACCTAATGCATGCTTTGGGAGGGGCTTGCTACTACTCCAAAATTGATCTCAAGAGTGGGCATCATCAAATTAGAATAAGGCAAGGGGATGAATGGGAGATGGCTTTCAAGATGAATGAAGGTCTCTATGAGTGGATAGTGATGCCCTTTGGGCTATCCAATGCCTCTCATGAATGAGGTATTGAAGGACTTCATTGGTAATTTTTTTGTTGTTTATCTTGATGACAATCTTGTGTTTAGCAGGACAAAGGAGGAGCATTTGGAGCACTTGAACTTGGTTTTGAATAAGGTGCATGATGAAAATTTGATGATCAACATGGAGAAGAGTGTCTTCATGAAGGAGGATCTTGACTACCTTGGTTTTGTAATCTCCAAGGGGGATTTGAAGATGGATCCAACAAAGGTTGAGGCTATCTTGTCATGACCAAAACCTAAGAGAGTAGGCTATGTGAGGAGTTTCCATGGGTTGGCAACATTTTATAGGAATTTAGTAAAACATTTCAGTCCTATATGTGCACCTATCCTAGACACAATCAAGGGAGGTAAAAAATGTAAGTTTTCTTGGTCAAATGAAGGAAATGAATCTCTTGAATATCTGAAAAGGAAAGTAGCACATCAACCCAGTCTTGTTTTGCCTGATTTTAACAAGTTGTTCATAGTGGAGTGTGATTCTAGTAATCTTTCCATAGGGGTTGTCTTGAGTCAAGAGGGAAGACCGCTAGCTTTATTTAGTGAGAAACTCAATGAGGCTAAAAGGATGTATTCTACATATGATTTGGAGTTGTATGCAATGGTACAACAATTCAAGAAATGGAGGCATTACCTTTTACCTAAAGAATTCATTATTTATACTAACAATCATGCTCTCAATTTTCTAAAAGGACACGAGAATCTTAGTCACAAGCATATGAAGTGGGTTGAGCATCTTCAAGCCTACACATTTACCATTAAACACAAGAAGGGATAGGCCAATAAAGTGGTAGATTCATTGAGTAGGAGGGTGTGCATGGTGCAAGAAATCCAATTGCGAAGTGTGGGAATGGATTTCCTCAAGCAAATGTACAAGGATGATGAAGATTTCAGTGAGATATATGAGGTTTGCACTCAATTTTTAAGATTCTTATCATTTTGATTTTTCTGAGTTTTTGTGGCAGCAGGGGTTGTTGTTCAAAGGTAGCCAGTTGTGTATTCCTAGATTCTCCATGAGGGAGAACATTATCAAGGAGAAACATTGTGATAGTTTGGGAGGTCACTTTGGGCTTGATAAAACCTTAGAACAGGTGAAGAGGTACTATTTTTGGCCAAAGTTGCAATCAAATGTCAGGAAGTTTGTTGAAAGTTGCATCATATTCCAATGGGCTAAGGGAACATCATCTAATGCATGTTTATATCAACCACTCCCCATTCCTAATAGGCCATGGGAGAGTATCAACATGGATTTTATTTTGGGTATTCCTAGGACTCAAAGAGGTTTTGATAGTATATTTGTTGTGGTTGATAGATTTAGTAAGATGGCTCATTTTTTGCCATGTAAATGTACTAATGATGCTTTCCATATTGCTGGCTTATTTTTCAAATAAACTGTTAGAATACATGGTTTGCTTCTCAATATTGTGACTAACAGGGACTCTAAGTTTGTGGGCCACTTTTGGCATACATTGTGGAAGAAGTTGGGCACTCAATTTTCCTTCACATCAACATATAACCCTTAGACTCATGGCCAAACTGAGGTGGTGAATATGTCATTGGGGAATTTTCTTAGATGTCTCACAAAGAAGCATGGAGAAGCTTGGGATATGATCACCCCTCAAGCTGAATTTTCTTATAATGATTTTGTCAATAGAAGCACAGGAAGAAGTCCTTTTGAGGTGGTCTATGGGATTCATCACAGAGATATTCTTGAATTAAGGGATCTACATGGATTGGAAAGAAGAAGTTCTCAAGGAGATAATTTTGCATTGGCCATGAAAGACATTCATGAGAAGGTGAGAGAAACTATTCACAAGAACACTGAAAAATTATAAAGAGAAAGAAAATGAGAGGAAGAGAGATTTGAGATATAAGGTGGGAGACTTGGTGATGGCTCACTTGAAGAAAGAGAGACTTCCAAAGGGGCAGCCAAAAAAGTTGATCATGAAGAAGATTGGTCCCTGCCAGATTGTACAAAAATTTGGTCCTAATGCCTATGAGATTGAACTTCTTCAGGCTTAGGAATATCACCCATTTTCAATGTTTCAGATTTATTTACTTACAAAGGTGATGTTGTATGTTCAGATATAGGTTTGCAATTAGAAGGAGATGAAGGTTGGGTTAAGGATCTACCACCTAGCCAACCCTTGAAGTTGGAGAGCATCTTAGACACAAAGGTTGTCAAGAAGAATAGAAAGAAGACTTATAAGGAGTACCTTGTCAAGTGGAGTGGCCTACCTAATGAAGATGACATGTGGATGACAGAAGATGACATTAAAAGGCATGGACATTCTGTTATATACCTCATTCCTCAAGAGACTTGAGTTTTCTATGCCCCTCTAGGAGTATGGTGCAAGAGCACCTTGCATAATTTCAAGACCATTTGATAAATTAAGGATCTTAGAGGTGTCTATAGGTTCCTTGAATATTTTGAGTTGTAATAAGTTCTTTCAACACCATTCATTTTGTTTTAATTAGCCATGTAAGGCTTTGGTGCCATTTTGTAGTGTAAACTTCTTAGGACCTATTTGGTCAACCATGGTTAAATGACATCCAAAATGCCTAATTGAGGAAATAATTATATTTTGGCTCCTATGTGGCCTATGTGTAAGGTTTATAATGTGTCCTAATAGGTTACATAGGAAAATGTCATAGATTGTCAAGTTTTGTGCTAAGTTGTCAAGTTCGGATGACAACTTTTGTTGTCGACTTGTAACTAGTCTTCCTCCAATGACTACCTAATTCAAATTTTAATTGGAGTCAGTTGAAGAGGTTTGAGAGATATTTCTTAAGGCCTTTGAGGTTGAGAAGAGAAGATTGATGAATGTTTGGATGTAAGATAGTGATCAAATTCAATAAACACTTAGAAATTTACACAAATTTGATGTAACAGTGCCTTGTACGGTCATTGTACGAACTCCATGTGAAGGATAAATCATTAATTTGAATAGGCCTCTATGTTGATGTTCATTTGGATTTGATTTGGTAGAAAAAGACTAAGAAATAAGTGAGATATCTACATTTTTGTGAAAGGTAGTTTGGAAACCCTCTGAAAATAGGGTTTTCGAGGAAATGCTTTCTTAACCCCACATTCCTCGAGCCAAATTGGCTCAAGTTCAAGGGAATGGTTGGGGAGATAATTTATTTTAATATCTCCAAGGTTTCTGAGTGGACCATTGAATTGGTGTATTTTGGGATCAAGCCCTAGGCTATGCATCCTCATGTGACTGGTCGGTTTTGACTGTTAAAAATTGTGCATAGGTAAAACCAAGAGTGGTGGACCCTATAATGGTGGATTTGGTGTTTTGGGATGTTTTCATACCTTTCCCATCCATTGGTGTGTGGTTTATTTGTAAAAGTGGCCTAAACGCCCTATTAGGTCTCTTGTAGCAGCAGTGTTTGACCCAGTCAATGCAAGAGTTGGGGTCTGAGTTTTGGAAGTGTTTTGTGTCACCAAAAGAGGCATCAAAAAGTGTCAAAATTCTAGGGTGTCATTAGGAGAATTTGAAAGTTTTTTCATTAATGGCTCAAACAAGGGCTACAAGGAATAGGTATCTTGTAGAGGGTAAGTCACCTTGATTGGACCTGTACAAATAAAAGGTGTTATCTTGGTTCTGGTAAAAGTCTCTATGGTTGGAAAAGAGGTTCTATAGGGTCCATATCTACTATGAAATGGTGGATGTGTTATAATCCAAGTTGGTCATAGGTGACTATAGGAGATTTGGTATCAGGGAGAGACTTGATGTGAGAAGTTGTATCTCATTGAGTTGTTTAGGGATCAAAAGGGGCCCCATTGAACAAAGGGGAGTGTAGAAGTGTCCTAGCAGGCTATTGACAAGATTATCCAAGAATACATGAATATTGAGACCTTAATTGAGGGTCTTGTAGAGTGAGTTTGTGTGAGAAGCCTTTGTTCCTTGGGGCTTTGCATCAATGGGGAAGCTCAGTGCCAAGGATGGCATATTTGAGAACTGAGTCCAGAACTTCCAGAATTTCTTCTTTGAATAGATGAGAAGTTAAGGCGAGAACCCCCACCTTAGGAACCTAGTTATCGAGCAATGAAGCCATAAATCTGGAAGAGATATGAGAATTATCTCTCAGATATTCCTTTATGCTCAAGTGACCATGACCTAAAATCATTTTGACCACCAAGATTACTAGCGTTTTTGAATTCCCAAGAAATATTTTTAATCTTTGATCAGAATTTCCTTAAAGGAAACTTGGTGGGTGGAGCAGGATAACGAAATTGGAGTGTCCGCCCCAAAACAAGAAATCAGATGAGGGAAAACCTTTACTATGAATTCGAAGGGTTCTTCCATTTTAAACAAAAGCTAAAGAAGCATGATTTCTTGACAGCAGGAAGAAAATGAGGGAGGAGAGAGACAACTAAACAAAATAAGGTAGCTGAAAAAATCCTCGACTTAGACAAAAATAACTACTTTCGACATTCCCTCTCGTACCAAGCATCATTAATGAGAAATTCCTTGAGAAATAAAGCCTGAGGGAAAAGGTGGCAGAAGAACGGACCTCAAAACTTTGCCACAAATTAATCTCGAGCATACCAAACCATGATGATGACATCCTCTTCACCTAATACGGTGACCTCAACAATCCTTCTTGAGACATGCCAAATCTATATTAATTTTATTTTATATATATTCTTTAATTTTAATATAAGAATTATTTTATTTTACTACATTATTTATATGGGTTTTATTTGAAGATCTATTTTTATATAGATTTTAGTTTTATTTCTTAAAAATTACTATTTATTATTTAAATAAAAACTTAAAACTAAGTTTTAATTTAAGTATATATCAACCTTGTTTTAATTTTTTATTACTAGATTCCTCATTATCATTTATCATTATAGAAGTCTCTCAACAAAATTATTGTTACAAATATATTTAAGATAAATAATATATAAAATATAAGTCGAAACAGATAGGTGAGTTGGATTGGGCTATGGGTTTGCTCCCCATTGATCTGGATGTGGTGGATAACAACATATATATATATATATATATATATATATATATATATATATATATATATATATATATATATATATATATATATATATATGATACTTGAAAGTTGAAATTTTTTTATTAAAATAAAAAATGAATTTAGGTGACCAGACTAAACAGTCTGTTTGAATAAAGGAAAAAAAAGTTGGCAATAATTTGAATGTTTCAGGTCAATTGTAAAAAAATAATGGATGTAGATACAAAATATTTTATTATTCTGGAGCTCTATTATCTGATCATCATCAGGATGGTTGAGCTCAATTCCTTGTTAATGGATGTTGCTCATATTCTAAGGATGCTAGTCGTAGAGAAGAGCTTAAGGATCCAATTGCTTAGGGTGATTCTTGGATGAATTTCTTTTTTGAGTTAGTACAAGTTAAAAATCAAGAAAATTTTCAGGAAGAAGAAACTTGATAGAAATAGATTTAGAGGATCATTTTTGTGTCTCTTTGGTGGGTGTGAAGAATTGGAAGGATGTGGGGCTAAGAGTAATGGAAGGAGTTTCACTAACATTATGAGAACTTAAGTTGCCCAGGATACCCCTAATCTTGGTTGGAACAGTAAAAAAGGAAGGCAAACATATGCAAGTAAATTCAAAAGTGTGACTAAGGAAGATCACCTTTATGGTAGACAAAATGCTTTCATTAGTGTCCATATAGGTGGTGGAGGAAATCCTTTCATTAAGTTTCCATGAGGAGTATAAGCTTGAATGTCAAACTTGAATCTCTTTGATAAAAATAGTTTGGTAACGTTGTAAATAGAAGAACAAGGTCTTGATATCCTCCTCCTTTAAGAGATAAATGTTCATTCAGTGGTTATGGAATCTTCATCTAAAAGATTGTGGTCTAAATGGTTTGGTTTTATTTTTAAATAGTTGATGTGCAATAATTTATAAAGGGTTTATGGTTTTGTAGTTGATGTGCAAGAATCTATTAAGGGGTTTAGCTATCTTATGGAATAATTCAATTCTTTTTTATAGTTTTTTAGAGTTTTCGATGCGGTTGATGTAAAATTTACAGAGTTGGATTGTCATATATTAAGATTATCATTTCAAATATTTATGGTCTAATCTTGAATAATATTGGAAAGTAAAATCTTGTGAAAGAGATGAAATCACAACACTCATTAGTTGATGATGTACTATACTCTACTGTTAGACTCTATATTACACAATAAATGCATATTCTAAATTCAATCATAGAATTAATAGTCAATGAACATGTTTAAATATAATATTTTGATATAAAATATACATTATAATATGTTCATCTTGATCTTGAGTAGATTAAATTTAAGATTGATAGGCCTTCCCCATAATGACACCATCTTGGCTTTAGCAAACAAAAAACACTTGTGGATAATGAATTAAAACTACAAGTAATAATCTTTAGCCTCCAAATCTATAAAAAGATAAAGAGAGACCAAATTCACATTGAAGGCAACTCAAACAATACTATCAATGCAATTCACAACCTATCTACCCTTAATTCAAGGTAGACTCTACAATGATGAATAATGAAGAATACTGCTAGGCCATTTTGCTTATGGTTGTACAACTATCACTAAACCCATATTGCAACTAGGCATTTTAAGAAGATACATTTAGTTTTAATTTCTATTTATTGAAAAAAATTACTTAAATATAATTACTAATTTATATAACCATTGTTACAACTTAACTGAAAATGGAGAATGGTATTCCCATAGTCTCATAGAGACTTGGTACAAAGTATTAAGAAACCAGTACAACATTATTGTATCTTTGAATTCTTAAAATTCATGAAACATGGTAATGAGTACTTCATATAAAATCACATTTTAAATCAACCAAAACTTCATCCATTAATGAATCCATTCTCACAAGCTTCCAGCAGATTCTTAAAATAATTGCCAGTGGCATTTGTAAGAGCGACAAGCTTCATACAAAACTCTAGAAAATCTTGTTGAGGCTTTTCATGGTAAATAAAACCTTTCAATTCCTGCTCAACACACTCATGAAGCAATTCCAATGAATATTTTGCACAAGCCTGCAAGTGTTCAAAGAGATTCATGTTAGCATGCTCACTCTGTACAAAATAATACCCATAAGCTTATATCCACTTCAACACCCTTCTGGATTCAACAATTTGTAGCCATGCATCTGTTACAAACTGGAGTTCATGATCAAATTGACACTATGATATCCTCGACTTCTGAAACCCAAAATTCTGAATACACTACATATCAGATAGAGCCTTGTCTCTGTAAGATTCATTGGTGGCCCAATGCTCATAATAATGGTTATACATTTCCATTGCTTTTTTGATGCTATCTCCATTTCTTTCTCTCTACTACATCATCTTCACTATCATAATACTCATCATAGGAATAATGAGCATCATGATCGGACCAACTGCAAAGGTAGAACTAGCAAAACTCAAAGCAACATGGATATACACAAGTCATATGCCTACAACCATAATCTCTCTCAATGATAGAATTATACTTGGGGTAGGGCTTTGTGTAAACCAACTTCTAGTTTTCTTTTTTTTCATTAACATTGCTCTCCAACATTTACTTCTTGACAATCTCACTATAGTACACCTCCCTCTACCAGACTTTTTAGATTCATGTTTTGACTTTAGCTGACTTTTTATTGGATATTAGTTGATACATTATATTTTGATATTTTACTTAGGCATTATGTTATCATGTGTTATGCTTTAATTTGAGTTCCAGTGTATGTTGTTCATGTAGTATTTCCTTAATGATGGTTAAATTTTATTTTAATGGATTATTGACATTGACTAACACATTTGTTTTATGAGTGCAATGCATTATATAATTTTTCATGTTTGTAAGTGTATGGGGTGCAAGGAGATGATTTTCCTTCACTCACTTCGGTGAGATAGGGAATGCCACAGCTCTCCTTCACCAGTGTGTATACTAGTTTGTATATATATGCATATGTGGTTCGTTGATGCAAAGAATTGTAGGTACAAGTACCGTTTAGGTATGGGGTATCATCTCCACTTGGCTTCATAGGTTTGAGCATACCTTATTGACCCAATGGGAGTGGAGGAGATAGTTGTAAGGCCCTACATTTTAACCCTAACCTTGCTCAATAGTGAGCATTGTTAGTCGTCTATCAGCCTTCCTATGTTGGTATACGGGTCGTGTGTTTGTTTGGTTTACTTGAGTTGTGCGTTATGCATTTGTGAAATTAACTATTAAATATTAACGTATTTAATTAGTAAATGTATTTTATTTGCATATTTAAATAAAGGGATAAAAGTCAATTAGGACCCCTTAGTATTATAAATTGTTAAATCAATTTGTTCAATTCATTAAATTAGGGAATTTGATTAATGGTTATTTTAAATTGTGAAATTAAATATGTGTATGCATTTTGAAAAGATTAAATAGCATTTGGAAAAGAAAATGTCTTCCTCATTGACTTTTTGAAATGAAAATTTTAGTTTTTAATTTAAATTGGAAAATCAAATTTTGAGGAGAAAGGCATTTTTGGAAATGCACTTTATGAGAAAAGTTTTGATTAGTTAGAAATAATTTTAACTAAGGAAGAATTTTAGATTGAATTTTTTTGATTTATCTGTGTGTGTTTTTCACAGGAAGAAAGAAGGAAGAGTTCTTCTAGGATTTCTTATTAAGGTTGGTTTGTAAAAACCTCTGTTTTCGAAGTTTATTTGATTTAAGAAATATCTTTGTGTGTGTATGAATTCATCTTCTTGCAAACTCATTGAATTTTTTTTTTGGAAAAGGAAGGGTTGCATTTTAAACTTGAAATTTAAACCCTCTTTTGTTTCATTTCAAATTGTCCAATCAATTTCTGATTTATTTGTTGAAAGAATTGGTTTTCAAATTAAAATTTGTGAATGACTGTTCACTGTGTTTTGGAAAAAGAGTTCATTTTTGAAGTTTTCAATTTGTTCATAAAATAGAAATTTAGTTTGTTTGTTGTGAGATTGATTTGGAGAAAGTGTAAAATTTGTTGAATTTCACCCCTGTATGGGGTTATGCTAGAAAAATTTGCCCAATTTTGGGCTTTCTGGAAGTTGTTTTGTTTGAAAAAAAATTATTCATTCTCTGTTAATTGGACTAAGAATTTTTTTTTTGAGTATACTTTGTCTGGGGGTTTGATTTTAAAAATTAATATTAAAAAAAATTAAATTTGATTGTTATTAGTTAACTCAAAAAAATTTTGAGTTCTCTATGATTGTGACTGGGGAAGTTGTTTTGAAAATTAAAAAAAATTATAAAATAAATATTAAATAATGGTTTGTTGGGGGATTACGTGGTGGGCCAGCCACCACGTACCCCATGGGAGGGGAGTCAATGGCTTCCCCTTCCCATGGGAGGGGCACCATGGCTGGGACCACGTCATGGGCTATGGTGGGGGACCATGTCATGGCCCCCAAGCCACTGCCTCCCCTTTTAATAGGGGTTGTGAGGTGTTTAATAAAATAAAGTTTTTAATTTTTATTTTATTACTATTTAATTTTATATATATATATATATATATATATATATATATATATATATATATATATATATATATATATATATATATATATACACACACACACACACACATATATATAGTGTTTAAAATAGTATGTTATTTAGAAATTTTGAAAGTGGAAAAGAGAAGGAGATTTTTTGTTGGGAATTAAAGATTTTTATTTTGGAGAAATATAATTTTTTTTTTTTTTTGATAAAAGTGGGCAAGCCACTAAACTATTTTTTATTAATATTGAATTTTGAATACAACGGGTTCAAAGGGCATACCGACAGGAAAGAACCCACAATAAAACCTCTGGTTGTGGCCCAAGGAGAAATATAAATATTAGTAGAATAAATTAACTTATATTTTTTATATGTATTAGAAAATATGTATAATTATATAAATGAAAATTTGGTTTTTAATTTATTGTGAGATGTTAATATTTTTTATGATGTAATTGGATATATAGATAAATTAGAGAACCTTGGCCCGACTGGTATTTTAAGAGAAATGGAAAATTATTGTCAATTTAGATTAACAAAGATGCATGTTTAATTACTGTATTTGGATTTATTTTCGAAACTGCAAGTCTTTGGCCAGATTGTTAAATATTGTCATGTAGTTTTCTTCATGGTTGTGATTGTTTCTTGTCAAGTTTTTGTCAGTTAGTTAACCTTGTGTGAGGGTTGATTTGGCCAAGTGGTTTTCTATTGTTTTGAACTTTGTGTACTCTTTCACGTGTATACCTTAGTTTTGGGAGTTAGTTTGAATTTTGGTTAAGTGTCATATGGGAGAGTGGCTTTTGATTGGTGGTCGTGCCCAAAGTGGTTAGCAGGGTAACCCATCGAAATTTTGCTTAAGTGATAACTTAATAATACATTAGGGGGCTTGGTAGATGAAAACACAGTAAGATAATTATGCCTCTCTCATGGTTGAGTTCTAGTATAGACTCAGGATGTAGTGAGAAGGCCTGGAATGGCAAACCAACAACCTTGTCCTCACAAAAGGATTGTTTGGGTCCACATGAGACTTGGATGGGACTGAAGGTTCGGGAGAGGTTACCAGGGTAACCCAAGATGGGGGCTGGGACCTACAGAGGCCTGCTAGGGTAACCATACCAAGCTATGTGATGACAATCTTCCCTTATGGCCACTAGTGTGTAGTCTTGTTGGTTACATCTGATTTTGATTTGGAGTCATGTTCTGTGAGTTTTACTTCATGTGTGTTTATTCGATGTTGTGAGTTTTATTGTGTGTGTATGTGTGTGTGCATACCTATAGGGTGCTAGTGGGTCTTATTTCTATCTCCTAGCATAGTGGGGTGGTTCTTTTTGAGCCACATGGTCGGGTGGTAGTGCCACTTTCCATCGGGTCTGTTTGTCCCTTCTTGCGGGAGGTGGCTTCATAGGTGTTCCAGTTGCTCTTGGATTCAAGCATTTTGCATGTTATCCAGTTAGATCCCATCTGTCATGGATCATTCTTTGTATATCATAGACCTTTTATGGTCGGTTGTAATTATTAATTTAATATATATGCCTTCATGGCAAGTTGTAAATTGTAAAGTAACATTATCTGATTTTGTAACTTAGTGATTATTGGAATGCAATGCAATCATTATCTTATGATGCAAACAATGTATGTATGGAAATTTAATGTAATGTATTTGTTTCATTTGAATATTAGATGTAATGTAATGGTTAGTTTCCTAATGAATGAACTTAATCAAGTTTTTTATAATTAAGACTATTGGATGAATTAACCATTGATTAAGTGTAATTATATTTGTAGTCACATAAATCTGTCCACTTAATTAAATGAATACTTAGTATTTATTTGATTATTTAACCATCAATTAATAATTAATTAAATTAATATATTTAATTAATTCATCTTAACCCTCTTCTCCTATTAATTAAATAAATTATTCAATTTATTTGATTTAATTCACTTAACCAAATTCAGACCATTAATTAAATAAATAAATCATATTTGTTTAATTAAATCTTCTCTCACATTTAAATAAATTAATATTTATTTAAATCCCCCAAAATCCCACCTCTCACATTTAAATAAATAAATCATTTATTTAAATCACCTTTATCCTCCACCCACTTGCATTTTCCTACAAATACAAGTTGCACAATTATTTTAAATAAATAATTTATTTAAATCACCTTTATCCTCCACCCACTTGTATTTTCCTACAAAAGCAAGTTGCACAATTATTTTAAATAAATAATTTATTTAAAATCCTATTTATCCTCACCCACTTGAAACCTTTAATGGTTTCCCTTAAAGTAGTCAAACTTGATGGCTTTAAAGTCTTCAAACTTGATGGCTTCCTTCTATAGTCTTCTTAAGACTTTAATGGTTTTCCTTAAAGTCTTCAAGCCTTTAATGGTTTCCCTCAAAGTCTTCAAGCATTTTAAATGCTTTATCTTCATTTTTCTCATTTAAATAAATTAATATTTATTTGAATATTTATCCAAATGCAAATTACACCATTTAATTGAAATAAATGATTTTATTTTAATTGAAAATACCAAAATTTCTCCCACTTGCATTTTCCTACAAAATCCACTTGTATGCCTAAACCCCTTCTAGATTCTTCTAAACCCTTCCTAATTAGCCTAATCCATCCCCTAAATATTGTCACATTCCTAAGCAAATTGGAGTCACTTCTCAAAGACTCCAAAGTCTTTGAAAAGCAATTAATGCTTTGTGTGTTCAACAAATTAACCCTCAAAGTCTTGGATAACCTTTGAAAGCTTCCAACCTTCAACCACTTAATCCCCAAAGTCTCCAATAACCATTAATGGTTAATTCAACCCTCCCACATGATTAAAACATTTGTTTTGACTCAACCTCTACCCAACCCAAAGGTCTCATCAGGCCATTAATGCTTTGACCATGATTATCTCTTAAACATTTGCACAAAGGTTTATCCTTGGATTAACTCTTAATCCAGTGGGTAATCTTAATTTAGACTTGACCCTTACCTTCTAGATAACCATGAGGTCTTCTCAGGCCTTTAATGCCTCCAACCTCTTCTCTCAACCCAATCCTATGTTGACACTTGTCACCATTTTATTGGTGCCAATTGTGCACATGGATCCCCAACTTTCAAACTTGGCCCTTGATTAAACCATTCAATCTTAACCCTTCATTTCCCCATTTCTTCTATAAATAGAACCCTTCTCCTCAAGCAAAAGGAAGCATTTTAGAGTATTGTTGTTATACTGGCATTAGCATAGAGCTTTTTCATAGCATCACTATCTACTCTTGCATAGTATTTGCTTATCATATTCAACCATCTTGAATCTCCATATGGCATCCATGGCTAGTGCTAAAAGCTGAGAGCTACACTCATTTGGGACTTGGAGAGGAGAGAAACAAGGGAGAAGCATCAAAAGGCATCATGGAAGCATCTTAGGGAGGCTCTTCTCCTTTCTTTTATTTTGTTAAACTTCTTTCATGCTTTTTGAAATCTCTCTTGATATGTTTGGAATGGTTTTTAGT
The DNA here is from genome assembly GCF_030272615.1 of Cryptomeria japonica. Taxonomy (NCBI): domain Eukaryota; kingdom Viridiplantae; phylum Streptophyta; class Pinopsida; order Cupressales; family Cupressaceae; genus Cryptomeria; species Cryptomeria japonica. The sequence goes on along the minus strand of NC_081414.1, from coordinate 191,637,199 downwards.
TCTTTGTTTTGTTTTTATGGTTGAAACTAACTTATTAACATTGAACTTTGTTGTTGCCTTGTCCCCATTTCCATGACATCATTTGGTGAACCCGACGTGAATCGAACACGCAAAAAGATCAATTTTTTTTTTTTTTAACCAATAACATGTTTGAATGTTGAAAATGTCACACAGGTTGCGATTTTGACACTGTTTTGGTGCGTTTGGCATTATTTTGGCGTTATTCCCCCTGTTTCAGTGCTTTTCCCTTCTCTGTCTTTCCCTTTCTTTTAATACGTTTGTGTTAAATAGTGCCTCTGTTCAAACGCAGACTAGCGCTATTGTAACAAAACGTTGTACAAATCACTTTGTAACCAAAAAAAATAAAAAACCAAAAAAAATAAAAAATTTAGGCTTGTAGAAGCCCACCAAATAGGCGGATTTTACTAACTATTTTTCTCTTTTGTGCAGATTTAAATTAGATTAAAAAGTAGATTTATATTTTTTACTAACTTGTTTTTGAAGTTGGTTTTAAAAATGAATTTACTTTTTATTTTGGTTTAAAATTAACTTCACATTTCAAATTTGGGCTTTTGAAAAAGAATCACACATTTGTTTGGGGCTATTAAAAAGAATTTCATTGTTCAAAGGTAAAAAGAACCACAAACTTATACAAAAACAACTTTATTTTTTTTGCAAGTTAGAAAACAAACTTCTTTTTGGTGCTTAAAATCAACAAGGCAAATTTTATTTCTTGCATCAAGATAAAACTCACAATCCACACTTCCATTTTTGGTGCAAATAAAATTCACAATCAACTTGTCTCATTTTTAAAGCAATCTTACTTCATGCAAACGTGTTTTTCATTAAGTTGACCAGGATTTTCAAATTCTAGTTTACTCAAACAATTGCCTTTGAAAATTAAAAAGAACACCATGATTGTTGGAGCAACATCTCCAAATAGTTAGATCACATTGCAATGATAGATTAAAAAGAACAGGTGTTTTTCGTGCTTGGCACACTTGTGCAAAGAGTTGGTCGAGTGGTCCTACTTTTAACACACACTATCCTCTCCCTTGGCTTTCGTGGTCCTAGGTGCAAGAGAAAAGTGTTAGTAACACTCACATTTTATCTTTTTAAGAGAGGCCTGCCAAGGGATCGATACTCTTGGGAACGACCTCGAGCGGTAAATCCTTCGAGCCGCTATAGAAATCAGGTGAGAGCGAAAGCTGTAGCCTTGGGTATAGCTGTTCCTACAGTGTAACTGGCCGAAAGGACAAATGGGCCCCACCACCAGTTACAAGGCTCTTAAGTGAGTCACTGCAGAATGAACTTATGTCCAAAGCCATCGAACATGACTAAACACCTTTAAGTAGTAGCCCACCTGTTTTATTGATTGAGGATATTTGAGGTATAATTTAGTGCAAGAGCATAGATGGTTTTGCTCCCAAGATACTCACCATACATATTTCCTTGAGTAGAAACATAGCTTTTTGAAAAGTCACTTGTGGCTTGATAAAAGTGGTGACTCCCCCATCATAGGGATCATCTATTTGTTATGCTCGTGCAAGACTTAGTATATCACATCCTTACCTGCCATGGCGGGATTCATAAGGTATGTAGTACCAAAGTCGAAGAAATATCAAGATGTGGGCTAAATTTATCACAACTGGCCATTTGACCTTAGGGATAAAAAGTGTTTGAAGTGTGTTCGTTTTACAGACCTAGTGCGAATTGAGCCGACTTCAGGCTTTGGAAATACATCTTAAAATAAATCTAAAGGAAGGGTCAAAAACAAGTCCAAGGATTGGGTTGATCTAGACCCATACTCATTTGTGCCTTTGAGGCTACAATTTTGTGTTTGTGTGCTTGCTTTGTTTTCTTGTCAAAGAAAAATCAGCAAATCACTTTCAAAAACAAAGTACTCATCCAACATTTCTCAAAAACAACCAAACACATCAAAAACAAAGTACAAACAACGAAGAATCACATTTTATGACCATTCTTCACATCTTGCGAAAGAAGAAGTGTCATCAGAATATTACCTTGAAAAGAAGACCATTAAGCTCAAAGGCTTTGATCAAAAGGAGGAAATTCTTCTATCTCAATAGACAAATATTTGTCTCACATAGAGTCTTTCTACATCGCATGCGTCTCTATCTTCAAGGTAAAACAAACGAGTTTGATTCCGAATCATTGAACCGCAGAGCTTTTATGCAATATAGAGCTCTGAGTTATCACAAAAATCAAGGAGGAAAGATTAATCCCAACTTCTTCCCAAACATCTGTATCACCTACAACACAGCTCGAGAAGTGCCACCAACGCCTGAAAGGGAAGAAGTAGAGTTTGTTCCATTTGTAACACAAAGTTTTTATTAAAGTTGAAAACAAAACATCCATCATCTCATTCATACATCATTTTTCCATCATCAATTCATCCCAAAACTCACAAAACATTAAGAGGTTCTTGTCCCAAGATTCCTTTTTTAGATATTGCTTGAAATCAAACACATCACATCACTTTTAGATTGTTTCTACATCTAGGATAAGCTCATCCTAAGAGACACATCTACGCAGGTTAAAACTAGTTCATGAGTGAATCCTCTCATTGCTAGGTAGTCAAAATCTGTAACACATCTCAGATTTCTCTACACCTTATCACATCCAAACTCATCAAAACAAACAAGCAATTCAAAGAAAGAATTCTGGTTACATTTACCTTTAGAGTGCTAGAGATCTACAATCCACTAATCATCCATCTTTCATCGAACAACTCATCATCATCTTCAATCAACTTCAACACAAACTTGCAAACAAAATGGCTCAAACCCGATCGCGATCAAGGCAACGAGAAATAGAAATTGAGGAAGAAGAGGACAACCTCAATGAATTTCAAGAAGCACTTGGAGGAAATGTAAATGATGAAAACCCAAGTAGTCCCACTCCTTCAACAATCGAAAGGGTTCAGCATAACCCTCACTTTAACAGATTATTTGATGAAATTCTCAGGAGCAATGCGGATGCTCACTTCTTAAGACTTGCTCAAGAAGGAGCCAAACTCCCCTCAGACTTTGATCTTGCCCAATTAAGACAAGCATCAGAAAGACAAAGTCGCCATGAGGAGGAAAGACGTAGAGATCCCATCAGATATAACATCTCTCGAGGTAACCCACCACCTCCTCCTCCAAATGAAATGGAGATGTTGCGGCAACAAGTCGCGAATCTCGCCCAACAACTTCATAGTGGTGTTAAGACCAATCAATTTTCACTTAACGACATCTGTCCCTATCTGTTTGATAGGAATCTTTATATGCCACCCTTTCCACGCGGGTTCGAAACACCCAAATTTGAAAAATATAGAGGAAAGGGGGATCCCCGTGATCATGTCCGAGAATTTCATTCCGCTTGTCTTGAAGTGGCTTATGAGGACACATACCTAATGCGCCTTTTTCCCCAAAGCTTGGGAGGAACAACCACATCATGGTTTTCCCGACTACCAGGTGGCATAAGAACATTTGAGGAACTCATCCAGAAGTTCCTATCTCATTACTCTTATAATATTGAACGCGACATCACCATGGCTGATCTGTGCAACACCAAACAAAAACCAGGTGAATTATTCTCAGTATTCCTGCAACGATGGCGCCAAATGTCTAGCAGACGTTCTCTTCAGTTACCTGAACGAGAACTAGTGGAAATTTTCATTTCCAACTTAAACGAAGAAATGGAATTTCACCTGGATGTCAAAGATACAGATTCTTTTAACGATATGATCACCAAAGGTATAAAGTGTGAAAGGGCACTCATCAAAAAAGGACTCATCAAAATCTTTAATGAACCCAAAGATGGTCCTCGCCCGCGCTTCAATAGTGATAAACCGAACTTCTGGAACAAGAATAAGAATATCGTCAACGATGGAGTTGTGGATGCTCGAACTATCCAAAATGCACAACCTGTGGTTCGATTTGCAGGACAAAATCCTCCACCTCAAAATAACACAAATGTTCTTCCTAATCAAGGTCGCATCACATCTCAGGATGAACCAAGACCTCATCCACAAAAACAAAAACGCACATACACTCCCTTAGGGGAACCCATTGAAACAGTGTTGCGACAACTCCTCTCTCAAAATTTGGTCACTCTACCTAAGCTATCAAACTATGAGCCTCAAGTCAAACCAGCATGGTGGAAAGATACTGAACACTGTAAGTTCCATCAAGGAAGAGGACACAAGACAAGTAATTGTCACCGATTGAAAGATCTCATTCAGGATCTTATTGACCGAGGAGAAATTGAAATTGAAGGGCATGACCCAAAAACAACCAATAATGATCATCAGATGTTCAAGAATCCACTTCCATCGCAAGATCAAAGGGGTCCTTCCACGTCCAGACGAGGTCCTGATACCACTGATTATACGCAAGCTGCGTATAATTACACTGTAAATCACCTGTATGATGCCAGTGAACAAATTGCAACTATCACCTTCAAAAATCCCACCTCAAATTGCAATGTTGTTACGCGTCGTGGCAAAGTTACCATCAAGGCAGCTCCACAAGGCACCACCTCCATCCCAAAGCAGTACAATCTTGTGGAACAATTAGACAAAACCCCTGCGCTTATATCCATCTTGGAGCTTTTGCGTCTGTCACCCTCTCATAAAACAATCTTGGATCAAGCACTCCAAGAGGCGTCAGTCCCTGCAAACCTGAACACGGAGCAATTTCAAGCCATGGTTGGAAGTCTAAAGTCATCACCTTGTCTCACTTTTTCCGAAAGTGACAACTCTTCATTCCAACAACCTCATAACGCCTCACTCCACATTGAAGGCTTTGTCAACCAACACAGGATCAAGCGAGTCTTGATAGATAATGGAGCAGGCCTCAACATTTGTACACTACAGTTGGTCACAGCATTGGGATATGCAATAGAATCAGTGGATCCTCGTAAGAAGATCACCATCAAAGCCTATGATGATGCAGAGCGTTCATCCAAAGGAGCTGTGGTACTACCAATCCGAGTGGGCCCTGTGGTAAAGCATATCATTTGTCAGGTTCTGGACCTTCCTCTGCCATATAATCTATTATTAGGGAGACCTTGGATACATGCCATGCAAGCTGTTCCATCTACCTACCATCAATGCATCAAGTTCCCACATAATGGTGCAGAGATCACAATCCTGGGCGATGCAAATCCCTTTGCATTTTGCCATAATATCAGCCATCAACCAGAAATTACTGTTCCTAATAATAGGGAAGCCATTTCCTCCACATCATATGTAAATCCCGCCTCTCTTGCTAGTTCAAACACCCCTATACCCAAGCAAGAAAAGCTTAAGATGAAAATCGCAGAGGAAGGTCCTGGAGAATACAACTTGAGTCAGCTCTTTTGTGTGGGACAAATGCCCACTTCTCCTAGAACACATGGTAAACCACAGCAGTTGCTCCAGCAACCACTAAACACGCCTGCATGTGCCTTAACACCTTTCATCCTTGGAAAGAGTCAAGAGGAAGAGACACAAGATAAGGACCTAGCGGAATGGATCTATAAAGATCCCATCACCACTGACAAACCGCAAGTTACACTTCCTACGGAACAATATGGCAAAGGCCTCCTCATTATGCAAAGAATGGGATATGATGGTCAGAGTGCTTTGGGATACTGCAAACAAGGACGACACGAACCTCTACTACCAGAATTCAAGCCCAAAGGTAATACAGGCCTTGGCTTTGAAAAAGAGATCCTTCCTAAACTCAGATTCAAAGGAAAACCCAGCAAACCATTTTGCCCACCTACTGCAAAGAGGATACCTTTCATAATCAAAGCACCATCAAGAACTATCCCCACTGCCCCCTCAAGGCTCAAAACTCCACCATCACCAATGTCACTCATCCCATCAAACGAACCAGTAATCCTATCAGCAACACCATTTGTAGCAGCAACTATATTGGAACCCGCAGCAGCATCTATGGCACCAGTAGTTCCAGCAGAAGCCACTGAGTCACCATTACCGATACTTCCAGTGACAAATCCATTAAACCCCATCACAATTCCTGCAGCACCGATCACTACAAGGATACATAAACCAATCACACCTGCCGTGTTTAACTCCAAAGACATCCCAGTATGGTATAGCAATCAGATGCTGGAGAGTGATTCAGAGACCGACTCACATGAGTGGGAATTCGATTCAGTGCAACTTAACACTTCAGATGAGGAAGACACATCACCACCTCCACCCCGCAAAGACATCCCTGTTTACGGAGAAGCATAGATAAAGACCACTTGGGTACCTGAGCTGGAAACATCTTCCACAGACCCTACGTCTCATCCTACGCCTGATTCTGACAGGGAAAGTACCATCAACTACCTTCACCACACTGTCTTAACCCTCACTGATACATCTCCCGCACTTAACCTAATCGATGACGTAATGCCCATTGTCCACCCTGAACTCATTGAATGGAACCAACCAAATCCCCCATGTCTTGACCTCTTCCAAAATGATGAGGCTATCATTGACTTTTTGGAATTAAGGGATAATCTACCAAGCGGGGATCACAAAGCTGGATTCGCCATTGAACTTAATAGCGTAGCATACTTCGGGGCGGATGCCAAACCCTTCAGCTGCAAAAATATAACATTAAAACATGGATCTTCCAGTGAAAACCACACTGTGGCACTGTTTGATCCAACAAAAGTAAAAAGAAAGAGCGTATCCAACGGTGAAAACCTCTCTGAGGCACTTGAGGATGAAGGGTTTGACATTCTCCCTGCTAGTACACAACAGGAACGATCGATGATTCTCATTGAGGAGACTAAAGAATACAATGTGGGGACTCCTGAAAACCCTCATATCATACATCTGGCATCTCTTCTCACTCCAGAGGAACAGCCTCAATTTATAGAGTTCTTCCAACAGCGTCAGATCAACTTTGCATGGTCATATGCAGACATGCCTGGGCTTGATCCTGATTTAGTCATGCATCATCTCACAGTAGCAAAAGGAGCCAAACCTGTCAAGCAGAAGCTTCGTAAGATGCATCCTCAGATTGCCGTGCTAGTCAAAACAGAACTCAAGAAACTCCTGGATGTTGGTTTCATTAGACCAATTGATTATGCAGAATGGATCTCCAACATTGTACCAGTTGGCAAACCAAAAGGGGGCATCCGCATTTGTACTGACTTCAGAGATCTAAATAAGGCATGTCCTAAGGATGATTTCCCTCTACCAAATATCGACATCATAGTGGATTTGACAGCAGGACATGCCATGCTTTCACTCATGGATGGCTTTTCAGGATACAATCAAATAAAGATCGCACCAGAGGACCAACATAAGACAGCCTTCACATGTCCATGGGGCACATACTGCTGGAATGTAATGCCTTTTGGTCTAAAGAATGCAGGAGCGACCTATCAAAGAGCAATGACCACCATCTTCCATGACATGATGCATACTATGATGGAAGATTATGTGGATGACTTACTAGCAAAATCACTCACTAGAGATGGGCATCTCCATATCTTAGATCAAATCTTTGATAGACTGGAACAATACCATGTTCGACTCAACCCAAAGAAATGTGTCTTCGGAGTGACCTCCGGGAAGCTTCTAGGATACATTGTCTCAAGCAAAGGCATTGAGGTCGATCCAGCAAAGGTTAAGGCAATCATGGACATGCCACCTCCAAAGAATATCAGCCAGCTAAGGACATTACAAGGGCGACTTCAATCTATCCGCAGATTCATTGCACAATTGGCTGATAAGTGTCACCCATTCACACACCTGCTACACAAGAACATCCGCTTTCAGTGGGATGACAGATGCCAGCAAGCATTTCAGGCGCTTAAAGACTATCTCATAAATCCACCATTGCTGATGCCACCAGATCCAAGTAGACCGTTGTTACTTTATATCTCAGCGACAAGTACAGCATTAGGTGTATTACTGGCACAACATAATGCAGAAGGAAAAGAGTGTGCTATTTACTACATCTCTCGCACACTGGTGGGCTATGAACTCAATTACACACCTATTGAGCGAGCTTGCCTAGCAGTAATCTTGGCAGCCACTAAACTGAGGCACTATCTGTTAACACACAAGGTGCAACTCATTGCAAAGATTGATCCACTCAAGTATTTACTCAACAAAGCAGCATTGACAGGTCGCTTAGCTAAATGGGTAATGATTCTAAGTGAATTCGACATCGAGTATGTGGACCGTAAAGCTATCAAAGGTCAGGTTATTGCAGATCAGTTGGCCGATGCACCTCTCATAGGTGATCATCCTCTCATTTCCAATTTTCCAGATGAAGAGATATTCATGATTACAGAAGCACAGTCATGGAAATTATACTTTGATGGTTCATACACTAGGCACGGCTCGGGGGCAGGCATTCTGTTTATCACACCTCAGGGTGATAGCATCCCGAAGTCTTACAGGCTCACATTTCCATGCACCAACAACATAGCAGAGTATGAGGCCTTGATCACAGGACTCAGATTAGCCATACAATGGAAATTAAAAGAATTGCAAGTATATGGCGATTCCCAACTAGTCATTCGACAAGCAACAGATGAGTATCAGACCAAGGATGATAAACTCATGCCATATAAGCAAATGGTGGACACTCTAAAGACATCATTTACTACTATCACTTTTGAGCAGATACCAAGAGATCAGAATCGAGCTGCTGACGCCATGGCTACCATCGCATCTCTACTAGATCTTCCACAGAATTCAACACGCTACGAGTTCTTGGTAGAACAGCTTTGGATTCCCGCTTATGATATCCCCGAATCCGACATGATATGTCACCTTGTCGGTTCTGAATCCCCATGGTACGGTGAGTTCTACACCTATCTCCGCGATCACACCCTTCCTCCCAACCAATCAAATAACCAACGTAAAACCTTCATTCGCCAAACTGCTCGATATACCATTATTGCCGAAACCCTATACCGGCGCAGTCTTGATGGTACTCTCCTTCGATGTCTAGAACAAGGTGAGATAACAAAGGCTTTGGAAGAGGTACATGAAGGAATTTGCGGGACTCACTCAAGTGGTCCATCACTAGCCAAGAAGATCATGCGAGCTGGATACTATTGGCCATCTATGGAAAAGGATTCCTACTACTTTGTTAGGAAGTGCAAAAAATGTCAAGTTCATGGCGACCTAATACATGCACCAGCTCAAGAACTGCAACCAATCACAACACCATGGCCTTTCTGTCAATGGGGCCTTGACCTTGTGGGTAAGATTCATCCATCTTCATCCAATGGCCATAAATTCATTATTACCGCCACCGAATATTTCACCAAGTGGATCGAAGCTGTTCCACTTACCCAAGTCACCGGCAAGCAGATCGCCTCATTCATCCTCAATTACATCATCTGCCGGTATGGTGTGCCCATGTCCATTGTCACAGATAACGGTCTTCCTTTCAAAAATCAGGATGTCCGTGAGCTTTGTGAGAAATTTCATATCCAACACCGCTTTTCCACTCCCTATTACCCACAAGGCAATGGTCAGGCCGAAGCATCCAATAAAAACATATTGAGGATCCTAAAGAAGACAGTCAATGATGCCGGTCGTGATTGGCATGTTCAATTGAATCCAGCGCTATGGGCATATCGAACTAGCATTCGAACCCCTACAGGTGCAACTCCTTATTCATTGGTCTATGGTGCAGAAGCTATCTTGCCTATTGAGGTCGAGATACCATCATTAAGGGTTTCCTTGCACAATCTCATTGATGATGACGCATACAGAGTCTCACGCCTTCAGGACTTGGAGCTACTTGATGAGAAGCGACAAGCTGCATACAACCATCTCAAAGCCTATCAGCAGCGCATGAGTAGAAGCTACAATCACCGAGTTAGACCTCGTACATTTGAGGTAGGTGATCTTGTTCTTCGAGAGAATCCTCGCAACCAACCAAACAGAGAACATCAAGGCAAGTTTGAATCAAATTGGCTAGGCCCATATGTTGTCACTGCTGTATTTGGGTCCGGGGCATATCAGTTGGCTACATCAGACGGAGAACCGCTCGCAGATCCAATCAACAGCATGCACCTCAAACGGTTTTACACATAAGCTGTACAGAGCATCAGGCTCCCCTGCCTATCAGAAAATACCAAAAAACATTCAAAAAAATGTCCTGAAGAAAATATAAAAACATTCAAAAAAGTAAAGAAAAATCATGCATCCAAACGGTGAACAACCACTCCGGTGGCACCTTGGGTAAGAACGATGGTGAAAACCTGGCAAACAGGCGCCACTCGTAAAGGCTATGGCTCCATTATCTTTCAGACTTGTGGCGATCACATCTACTTCATACATACATCCATCCATCCATCAACCATGGCTTGTTATTCCTCTGCAATTATGATAGTACTCCATACATCTTGCATCCCGCTTTTTCATAGTCATGTCTAAAACTGGGGGCAATGCCTTTAACCTATTGATGGAAGTGGATTCTACATTGTCTTATGATTCATTAAGTTCTTCATTCAAACAATCATCAAAAATCCAAAAACATTCAAAAATATCTCGCAAAAATACCAAAAACATTCAAAACAATTCAAAATCCAAAAACATCGACAAAACCATTGAAAAATCACACAAAAACATGGCAACACCTTGTACATACCCATCCATGCAGATACCAAAATAAACATTGACAAACTACTCACACAATGACCATTTACCAATCAACCACACACTCAACATCAACAATCAAACTGTCTTCAACAAGGATGCATCATTCCTTACCAAAACAAAGACAAAAGTGACATTTTCTTTGACAAGAAAATTATGTTAAGCTATCAAATACTTGGTTGATTTGTGAGTACAATCATTTGTTTATCTGTATCAGGATCTTTTCAACATTGTTTTGTATCGTTTGTGCATTATTTCCGATGAAGTATTGGGGCATGTACTAATGGTGTCTACGTGGGAAGTTCACCAAGCTACATGATCTTATGCAAAATGCAGTCATAGATCATTACGGCTTGCTGACTACAGCGTATACCTCGACCATATGAGCATGAACCATTACCAAGGATCCATATTCTTTATTCTTTATGTATATATTGTTTGTTTGCAGGTACAATTCTCTTTCTTTGGTTCCTCCTACCTCATCCAAACTGGATAAAGGTTTTATCTCTTATTACGGTATGCACTTGTCTCAGGATATGATCAGCCTAAGATCAAGGAGGACGTTCCAAGTCATGCATGAAAGGAGATAATCCTTATCTGTTTCGCAAGCAATACTCAGGTCAACTTGATCCATTATATCAAGTTGCTTGTATTAACTTGCTATATAAAAATCCATGTAAGAAATACTCTGGTCATCTTGAATCTTTATGTCAAGTTTCTTGTATTTTCTTACAACATTTTAAAAGCTCAATGATGAAAAATAAAGCACTATGGATCATCATTCCATCTCATTTGTATATATTGCATTCCGTTGCATTCCATCCATCCATACATTCATAAATAGCTGCATATCATTCATACATAGTAATGACAATGGATACTCTATTTTTCCTCTTCTTCCATAGGAATGTAATAGGTCCTCCATTTCTTCTATCTAACATCAAATCCCCCCTCACCCTCCCTATCTTGATCATCAACATCATCCTAATCCCTTCATCGCTTCCCATCCTCACTCATCCACAAAATTAAGCCAGTTACTCTATCTACACAGATACATCGACTCCCACACACCTAGACTATCAACAGATACTCTGATCAAGTATCTTCGGGTCTCAACAGGTAATCGATTATGGTAATCCTAGACTACATCAGGCATTTATCACAATGACCTAGTCTCAACGGGGTTGCCATGATTCCCCACAACCATCCATCACACACACATTATCAATTGATCAACCAATCAAACACAATCCAACGGACAATTACATCAATTGTCTACGTCTCAACGAGTATTTTGCTTCATATACCTTGACTTCATCGGGCAATTACATCAATTGTCTAAGTCACATCAGGTCACTTTGATTCACTTACTCAGACTTTATCATGTCCAAGCGACCAACTGACATCAACTGTCACGCTTTGACTTGACCGGGGCAATTAAACCGATTGCACCAGATTGTCCAAACAATTTTGATCAATTGTATAGCATCAATCCAAACCCCACACTACATCTGCTATGTATCTCTTGCATGACCTCAGGGTATTCGTTGGCTTGTTGTTTCTTCATATTCACTCCATTTTCTCCCATTCTTTCATCATTAGTTCTAATTTCTTCTATTCTACCTCCCCTTCGCTTTTCATTCTTTTTCGAGAGATCGCCCGATTTTTCAAAAAAAAATCGGCCCATCTCTCGAGGGGGCATACCACCCATTAAATTTACATTTTATGGGGCATTTCTTCACACCTATTTTTCTTTCTTTGAAACGATGCGATAAACTGCACCGTCTCAAAGAGGGGCAAATGTAGTCACATAAATCTGTCCACTTAATTAAATGAATACTTAGTATTTATTTGATTATTTAACCATCAATTAATAATTAATTAAATTAATATATTTAATTAATTCATCTTAACCCTCTTCTCCTATTAATTAAATAAATTATTCAATTTATTTGATTTAATTCACTTAACCAAATTCAGACCATTAATTAAATAAATAAATCATATTTGTTTAATTAAATCTTCTCTCACATTTAAATAAATTAATATTTATTTAAATCCCCCAAAATCCCACCTCTCACATTTAAATAAATAAATCATTTATTTAAATCACCTTTATCCTCCACCCACTTGCATTTTCCTACAAATACAAGTTGCACAATTATTTTAAATAAATAATTTATTTAAATCACCTTTATCCTCCACCCACTTGTATTTTCCTACAAAAGCAAGTTGCACAATTATTTTAAATAAATAATTTATTTAAAATCCTATTTATCCTCACCCACTTGAAACCTTTAATGGTTTCCCTTAAAGTAGTCAAACTTGATGGCTTTAAAGTCTTCAAACTTGATGGCTTCCTTCTATAGTCTTCTTAAGACTTTAATGGTTTTCCTTAAAGTCTTCAAGCCTTTAATGGTTTCCCTCAAAGTCTTCAAGCATTTTAAATGCTTTATCTTCATTTTTCTCATTTAAATAAATTAATATTTATTTGAATATTTATCCAAATGCAAATTACACCATTTAATTGAAATAAATGATTTTATTTTAATTGAAAATACCAAAATTTCTCCCACTTGCATTTTCCTACAAAATCCACTTGTATGCCTAAACCCCTTCTAGATTCTTCTAAACCCTTCCTAATTAGCCTAATCCATCCCCTAAATATTGTCACATTCCTAAGCAAATTGGAGTCACTTCTCAAAGACTCCAAAGTCTTTGAAAAGCAATTAATGCTTTGTGTGTTCAACAAATTAACCCTCAAAGTCTTGGATAACCTTTGAAAGCTTCCAACCTTCAACCACTTAATCCCCAAAGTCTCCAATAACCATTAATGGTTAATTCAACCCTCCCACATGATTAAAACATTTGTTTTGACTCAACCTCTACCCAACCCAAAGGTCTCATCAGGCCATTAATGCTTTGACCATGATTATCTCTTAAACATTTGCACAAAGGTTTATCCTTGGATTAACTCTTAATCCAGTGGGTAATCTTAATTTAGACTTGACCCTTACCTTCTAGATAACCATGAGGTCTTCTCAGGCCTTTAATGCCTCCAACCTCTTCTCTCAACCCAATCCTATGTTGACACTTGTCACCATTTTATTGGTGCCAATTGTGCACATGGATCCCCAACTTTCAAACTTGGCCCTTGATTAAACCATTCAATCTTAACCCTTCATTTCCCCATTTCTTCTATAAATAGAACCCTTCTCCTCAAGCAAAAGGAAGCATTTTAGAGTATTGTTGTTATACTGGCATTAGCATAGAGCTTTTTCATAGCATCACTATCTACTCTTGCATAGTATTTGCTTATCATATTCAACCATCTTGAATCTCCATATGGCATCCATGGCTAGTGCTAAAAGCTGAGAGCTACACTCATTTGGGACTTGGAGAGGAGAGAAACAAGGGAGAAGCATCAAAAGGCATCATGGAAGCATCTTAGGGAGGCTCTTCTCCTTTCTTTTATTTTGTTAAACTTCTTTCATGCTTTTTGAAATCTCTCTTGATATGTTTGGAATGGTTTTTAGTTCTTTGTTTTGTTTTTATGGTTGAAACTAACTTATTAACATTGAACTTTGTTGTTGCCTTGTCCCCATTTCCATGACATCAATATTATTAGGTTTAATCAACTTAATTAGATTATTTATTGTTAAGTAATGTAAGTGGTGAACCTAGTTAACCATGTTGGGAAACCCTTTAGGTATTAAGTTAAGTCTTCCATTGTGTAATCTAACTTAATGTTAACTCAATGTACCATTAAACTTATTAAAGTTAAAAAAAAATTTATTTGCACTCTTATCTAGTATTTTAGTTGTATCCCTTGGGGGTTTCCTGGCGGGGCATTACACTCACTATCTATTGGACTATGAGCTTCCTCTAAACAGCTCCAACAAAACTCATAATAGCATTTACAAGTAACATCATATGAACCTGACCCACTTCCATGATTACCCACTTCCATGATTACCCACTTCAACAACATACTCACAACCAGGGGTTGGATACCATTTGATTGCTTTCTTGCTTTCTTTCTTTCAACATAAGATCTAACAAGGTATTGTCTATACATTTTTATATAACATTCCTCACAAGAAACCAATAAAGAAAGCACCATTTCTTGACCTATAGAACATTTACAAGATGGTTCAAACCATTTCAGTCCCAGACATTTTTCTCCTACTAGATCTATTCTTGTTTGAATCTATCTTAGCCAACACCCAATACAAACATAATGCCCACAAGAACATGCTCTCATTCCACTAATACAATAATTATCATTGCAAACACCACAATCCATCACTGAATTTGGATCAACCTCTGAAACCCTAGTTTTGAATAGCCCTAAATCTCTTCTTATGTCCTCCTCCTTCACAAGCAAATGATGGAGAAAGCCTTTTCCATTCCCTCTTCTTGGCGTTTGAATATATCTTCCTTATTCAAAACAATATATATTTATCTTATTCTTATGATATTGTTCAAACAAATCAGTCACCTAGTTTTCGTCTTCAAGTACATCACTATTTCAGAAGTATATTCTTCATCTTATTCCTTGTTATGATGAAGATATTCTTTGTCATCCATATCTTTAATTGCTGGCACAAACAAATCACAAGCTCACCCACACTACATAAACAGAGATAGAAAATAAATTTATCATAAGACTATATGAAGGAGAGCTAATAATGCATTGATTGGTTTAGGAAGAAAGAAACTTTTATAGCATGATTTGACTAAATTTATAGACCAATTTTTTAATATGCATTTTAATGTACGACATGTATTTGTTTAGATAGAATTAGCTAATTTTATACTTCACCGAATAATAACTTGAGGTCAGGGTTCATGGTAAAGATAAAATAAGAGAGAGAATGTATTTTTAATAAATATTATAATTGATTTTTTTTATTAGATGAAAAGCTAAGAACTTTACAGTAAACAAAAAGTTACAACAATAAAAACAGTGAGTTAAGATAGCCACATAAGTGGACTGTACAACCAAATATTATAAATTTTGTAAGCATCTTTCTTACTATACTAGCATTTTAGTATATCCTAAATATAAATCTTTAAAAGAGGCAAAGGCATATAAATATAAACTAATTATATCATTTTAAAATCAAGGTTATCAATATAAATTAATATATTTATATTTAAAAGAATTATTTAAAATGTATTACAAGAAATCTTTTTTGAGGTGTTTATTCAATTTTCTTTAATATAATTTATTTTTTTATTGTGATTAAATTTATTTGAGCTTGTATAGTTGGATGAGACTTGAAGTTCCTTGTAGTTCATTGTGAAATTCATTGAAGTGACTTAAATTTCCAAACGTCTAAGGTGTAGATTCATTTTTAGAGAGCTTGGGGTACACGTTTATGATTCTCAAACATGTCTCATTTTGTAAACTTTATTGTTTTTTAAAAATCTCATAAATGTGTTTGCAGTGCTCTCCCAATTTTAGACTAATATCTTAGTCAATGAGTGAAAATTAGTTTTGATGGGAGCTTTTTTAATTCTCAAGGACTATAGAATTTTATTTGCTTCATATTTTACTTGATTATTTTGTTTATTGTAGCAACATAAGGATAAGTTTGAGTTCTTAGTTAATTTATAGAGATTTTTTATACTTAAACAAATTGTTCCTATGCCTATCTTACAAATGGGTACTTTTAACAAGGTGAGTTCATGTATTTTAAATGTTGGGAATTTTAAGATTATTATTTGAATATATCAATACTTTTGCACAACATCATTATTTTCATGTAATACATCTCTTACTTTATGGAAATTCTACTCCAATTCTACTTCAATATGGACCTCTCAGCTCCGAGAGATAATTGTTGTCCTATGGGACCCTCAACCCTCCTCAACACCTTAACCTCTCTAGTGATGCTCTCACTAATAGTTCCAACTTTTGATCTAGTGACAGTAGATCTGTGTTAATAATAACAAATTGAAAATTAGAAGAAAAATTGAAGAAAGAAGAAACTTGATAGAAATAGATACAGAGGATCATTATTAGGTCTCTTTGGTGGGCATCAAGAATTGGAAGAGCATGTGGCTAAGAGTAATGGAAGGAGTTGCACTAACATTGTTAGTACTTAGGTTGTCTGGGATACCTTTGATTTTGGGTGGAATGGTCAAAGAGGAAGGCAAAAAGATGCAAGTAAATTCAAAAGTGCGACTAAGGAAGATCTCCTTTATGGTAGACAAAATGATTTTGTTAGTGTCTATATAGGTGGTGGAGGAAATCCTTTCATTAAGTTTTTATGATGAGTATAAGCTAGAATACCAAGCTTGAAGCTCCTTGATAAAAATAGTTTGGTACCATGGTAAATAGAAGAACAACGTCTTGATATCCTCCTCCTTTAAGATATAAATGTTAGTTTATTGGCTATGGGACATTCTTCTAAAATATTGTGGTCTAAATTGTAATGCCCCGCTAGGAAACCCCGAAGGGATAAGCCAAAATAACAAGAATAGAGTGCAAATTTTTTTTTTTTTTTACAACACATAAGATGCAACAAGATAACAAGATTCAGATTACATAGCGGAAGACTTCAACTAACTCCTAAAGAGTTTCCCAACGAGATTACTTAAATTTTCACAATACACTTAGCTCACACAATTAATCCATTAAGCTGAATATCTTAATAACGAGATAATTCACAATCAGGATAATTTCTTTCAAAGATGGAAATATAAATCACAAGCAAGAATTCCTCATTAAGGTCCATTCATGATTCTCATTCAAGCCTTTCATTTAAAATTACAAACCACACATCTACATTTTCTAATACACTAGGATTTCATCATAACATAAAAGATCTTTCCAAGCATATTAAATTACTTAACATCAACTGAGTATAATTCATTACTCTAAGTTACATTCTTTCCATATTCCAACTTAATGCATTTAAAGGACGATTACACACATACATTTACGATAAATCGCATCCCAACCAATTATGCATTCGAACAACATGGCATTCAAGATAGAATTGAATATAAGCATTTAAAGTTAATTTCGATTTATCCACTTAACCATTCTAACATAAGCTAAACATACATGATAAAGCTGAATAAAGGAAACATGAGAGAATACACCACATAACACCATAATGATCTCGGAGTTCACCCCTAAAGGGCTACATCTCCGGGTCTGCTCAACTGCAAGACCCCCTCTGATAAATAATAACAGGTTAAGAGTACAAGAGGTTACACCATACAATCCAGCCATCAAGGCGATACATAAGCAATATACAACGACCACGACGGTCAATAATACATAAACGATCCTTAAAAAAAAATAGGATCCAGCTGACATAATCAAAGCTAAAACAAGAGGTCCAAGAGAGCATCCATAACACTGAGCCATCACCGCCCAAGGGTCTAATATGAAACCGACACTCACAAGGGCAGAGACAAAAGGACGACTCACAAAGGTACTCCTAACAGGACAAACAACACACACTAGTGGACGTAGGGACAAGTGTCATCACACAACCTGGTATGGATACCATGGCAAGTCTTCATAGGTCCCGGCCCATACACTGGTAACCCTGGCAACCTAATCCGAACTTCCGGCCCATCCAAGCCTCATGTGGACCCACACATCCTCTCGTGAAGACAAGGAAGATGGTTTTCCATTTCAAGCCTTCTCACAGCATGCTGAATCTATGATAGCATTCATCCCATGTGTGAGGCACAATTATCTTATTTAGAGATTATTTTCAAATCTACTTAGGTTATCACTTATTAGACTCACTTTCGATGGGTTACCCAGCAGCCACTTTGGGCGCGGCCCCCAATCGAAAGCCACTTTCCCATACGACACTAGACTAACTCAGATGATCTCCAACCAGGGAATACACAGGGTCAGACGAACGGAGTTCAAGAAGAAGAACAATCATCTGGTCAAACACGACTCAAGGGTGAACACATACTGACGGTACTCTAACTAGAGACCTGACAACTAAGGTCAACCATGAATCATCATTCGACTCACACAAAGAGGATATAACCAACTAAGTCAACATCACAATCCATAGAAAACTCAAAATTCGAGGACTGAAACAGGAACACCAAATCATCCGTACGACAGGGTCCTACTAAACAAAGCAAAACATGCCATTTCATAATTAAGGGCGATTACAGAAATTAAACTCGCAAAGCAATAATCAGAAATGACAATATTTCTCAAATTGATTTAAACATTAAAATCGATCAAGTTTTCTACAAGATCCAAATCAGATTACAGTTATCTACCTCAACTGGGAATAAGTTGTTCTTGGTTTTCTAACTCTTAAGGTTCAAAGCATCGAACAGGCAAATTAAGCCGTATAGAGTTTTTTTAAACCAAATTTACATTAATAAAATCAGACAACCATTAATCAACTGAATAAGACATTTAATCTTCAACAAAACATCATTAAGTAGAATTTACATCGTATTCCAACGGTTTCCAATAACATATTATTCTCTATTATTTTAAACAATACTACATCAATTAGCCATCTTCCCTAATTAGCTAGAAGGAAGGGTATAATTTTACTAGAACAAGATCAATCAGAAAATAATCCATGATATGTAGATACGAAGTTAACAGTTTCAGGACTTAATCAGGGAAGGGGCATAAGACACGAAATGGAGTTGAATAATGCTTAATCTATAAACCCCATTATAGAATTAAACAATACCCATTTAACATTTACCATTTTTTTGCCACCATAATCCTAATTAAGAAATTAGCTAAAACTTAGCATTAAAAATACTCTTATTAAACAGATATATTATCATATGCATTTTTTTTTTAAATACTAAAAAAACATGCATTAAAAAAAATAAAAACGATTTTATAATCTACATTTAACCAAGACGCGTAAAAAAAAAAGAAACTATGTTCTTCCCTTATCAAAAAAAAATGCATTTTTAAAGAAAAGAGGATGGAGGCGAGCTGGGCGGGCCATGCCCTAACCCCAGCCGCCGTCCAACGCTAATCCACAGGGAAGCCCCTGCGGGCGGCGCCACTACGGTGCCCGCAGGTCCGCGGCGCCCTGCGGCCACCGCGGCCCTGCGGCCGCCGCAGTGTGCCGTGGCATGGGCTTACACAACAGCGAGAGGGGAAAAAAAAATGAAAGAACGCGCGCGAGGGACGAGGAGTAAGGGGCGAGCAGGGGAGAGGGTAGGCGGAGCGGGTGGAGCTCCGCTCCCCGCCTCCGATCCCCAAAACACCGCTCATCTTTGTTATTTAACTCGCCCAGTTCGCCTCAACAAATAAACACACAGATTCAAATGATAAATTTCTTTATAATCCCTTTTTTTTGAAACACAGTTCAGTGCCAATAAAAAAAAAAGACACGCACAGCTCAATAATAAAATAAATGTTTTCATTTCCATATTTCCAAACACCACTGGGTTTTCAAACACCCACAAACAGGGTAATAACAGAACTGAGGAATAATAAAACCCCAACAATCTGAAGATTAACAATGAACGTTTCTTCTACAAAACCCATACTTGGGTAAAATGGATAATAACTAAATAACTCAACCATTATTCTCAATAGCATCTAATTTCTAACAAAGAGTTCAAATTGAGAGCACCCAAGGGAGATTTACACCAAAATTTCATCAAGAACAGCCAATTTTGCCAATTCATATCCAGAATTAAATCTGAAACAATCAAAAGATTGGATTTTGGCAACAAGCAACCATTTTCATAAGCACGAGGAAGAACAAATGCGGTAAATCCTACCTTCATACGCATTCCCGGAGTGGCTGAAGGAGAGCCCAATCCTGCCAGATCCAGAATCAGTCTTCCCAAAACTCCCAATTTGGTTCCAAAATCTTTTCCACCAAAAATTTTCTCCAAAAAATGTCCCTCCTCTCCAAATTTCCCAAATTGGGTTATATGGGAGAGTTGACCCAAAAAAAAAAACTCTATTTTGGAATTAAAACTTTTATTTACAAATAATACTCCAAAATTTAATACTATTCTAGCTATTTCAGAAAATTAACTTGCTTTTCAATTTACACTCGATTTCTCATCAATCAAATTTAATCTTTCTAATTTAATAATCCAACAGAAAGCAATTACGTCTATTGCGATAAATTATAAAACTTCATTTCATCAGCATATATAAAATGCATTAAATATTCGAAAACAGACATTTAATCGGATTTACTTCCAATTTAACATAGGCAATTCATTAACAACGAAAATCGCATAACGGAAACCAAATTAATTTAACCCATTAATCTTCAATGCACAAATGCATAAACACTCAAAATAATGCTAAGGACTAGTTAATCAATTAACCAAACACCAGGCACGCAAACCGAGGAAGGTCAACCAAACAGACGACTCGCAAACCCAAGCAAGAAGGGATTATCGATGACGACTGGCGATGCTCACTAGAGCACGACTAAGGTCGACTAGGGTCTTACGACCACCTAATCCGACTCTAGGGATTAAAAGGAGGTACACTCAAACCTGCACACCCAGGTGAAGACGAACCTCGCACTCATGCGACTTCGCACCTGAAATCTCCTGCAACAAAAGATCATACATGCATACATTTATAAAATCTAATGAAAACGTCAGTCCGATACTAAAATCACGAAATCGGTACACTGAATAACCTGCATACAACTAGTGAGAAAACCACATCAATAGCTATGCGTTAATCAACATCTGACTATAACATAATATTATGATTAACTAATCAAGATTAAGCCAAGGTTAGAAATAGACTAGGGTAGGGGTACTACATTCTCCCCCCCTAGGTTCCGACTTACTCCTGGAAGTCGTAAGGCTAGATGAAGAACATGTCGTACGCATCAGCCCTGAAACTCATTCAACAAAGATCAAATTGCAGATAGAAAACTTCCCATAAATAAATGAAATATAATTGCAAAATCCTTTACAAACGCCATTATCCATTGGCAAGATACATCTAAAACCATACATTCCTTAAAATATTCTAGGAATTATCCACCATCATAGCAAAAAAAAAACAAGAATTTTCTTCCTTTCATTACACCAAATTAAAGCATTACTAAGAGGTAAACAACAATTACCATAATCATCTATCAAACATGACCAGAAAATATGCCATAAGATCAATTTTCCTTTACCAATCCATCTTAATCATAAAATTTAATCAAATAGTACTAACTCAAAACATCAATTTCTACGGCCAAATTAACCTTCATGAAATAAGAGCAACATAAATAACTCCATTGTTACACTTGCCAGGCATAAGAAAACCTTTCCAAAGACTATGTCCCATAACATAGTGACAAGTTAACACAATTTACTCCAAGATACAAATAATAACCATCCACATAACTGGAATGCATAACAGAAAAGGCCACATGTGAGCATGTCTAATGCTCGGTCAAGGATAACATGCACGATCAGCATCTCAATTCCTGATCCCAGAACAACAATATGATCAAAAATATCCAATATCTCACTCAAAGGCTTGATGGTGCTAGGCACACCATAGCGGTGCTACCTTCCATACAAGACCTTTGTGAATATCCCTTGTTGTACAAGGTGGTTAGCCTCCAAGAGATAGTCACCACACATAGGTAGGTAGTGGGTACTAGCTGCGTCACAGCCTCACATACCCCCTATCCTCACGGTTCCCTACAACAACTTCCTCGCACACACTCTACCAATTCCGTATCATACATCCTTGGAGAGGAATTTCACATCTCGACACAAGACCAGCATCCGAAAACAATAAGGATAAACCAGTTCAGCCACCAAAATACAGATGAATAAAGATAATAAATCATCAATTCCAACAATAAGGTAAGAAAATAATCCGGAATTTCAACACCAAATCAAAGTGCAAAAGATCACAAGATCGTGGCTAAACCTTCACAATCAAAGAAAAATAAATTGCTGATCCCCAAGGAAATATAAAGAATATCACAACTGCACATAACAGCACTGTGTGACTAGCATCTAGCCACCAACGAGGAAGGAAGGAACAACTGACTAGCTATTGCAGTAGCTCATCATGTGGTGCGACATAGTCACACTATCCACATGGCATGGCGGTGTGCACCTCGACATCACCCCGCATCACGTCGTCACGTGGCATGGCAATACCCCAAGTGGAAAAAAACACACAATGGACGTATCCCGCATGGTAGTGCACCTCGCGGAAAAGCACGCGCAGGTCACATCCCGCATAGCGACGTATCTAGAAGGATACTCGCCGTAAGTCAGAGGTATACATGACTCGGTCCACCCACACGCCCACCAACCATACTAACTGGTAGCACATGCGAATAAACCTACCTTTCATGAAGACAAGGCAAAGGATCCTCCAAATAATACCATCATGATATACAAGAATCACCATACAAAATGCTCAGATAAGGAAGAGAATAGGCTGACACACATAAACCTATAAATAGATTCATCAAAGGGAAAGTATTGAGTACACCTTGATACAGTTTAGTAGTACAACTATATCATTCCTCGAAGTAGAGAAGCTAAAGTCGCTTCGCGCCGACATTACTCGTACGCCAATCCATACTATTCAAGGAACGGTCGCTTCGAATACTACCCCTTAACATACCGAGTTACCCACAACCCGAGGTTTGGTACTCAGCAGGGAAACAAATAAGCAACATCACATAAATAGTATGGTTTCCCATACTCATAAAAAACCTATCCTCCATGGTTGATTACTTCACCAATCCATGGGCACATAGAATACGCACTGGTTTCTTACAATACACACAATTACACCAGCACTGGTTTAGTCACATTACGGGGAGTACTTTTCAGTACGCTAACATCTATACAAGGAAGATACCAATTACGCTTTTTACATAATTAACTGGATCAAGTTTACTCTAGATTCAAGTACTGAAATTATTAACAATTCACAATTATATAAGGAATTAACATCATTCCTATAGCTTTCTCGAATCTCACTAAGCATTCATAATTAAATTACTAGCTAAGCAAATACATTTCTAAAGCTTAAGACTCTCACCTATCACTATGAAGCCAAAAGCAACATACGATTTCACATGTTTTATAACATTCTATTTTAATCAATGCACTCTTTAATATCATTCCAAAAAAAAAAAATCTTATGATTAGGCAAAGAGAAGGGAAAGAGAGTTTGATAACCAAACCATTTCCTACAAAACGCAAGATCAATCAAGATCACGCTATAATATTAAATTTCTCACTACAAGCCTATCATTTCAATTACACGGTTTTCATTTCGCTACCGTTTAGAAGGATGACAATCAGCCTAACAAAACACTTTCAATAATTATGGTCGCAACAGGAGGTTCTAGATTACAAACAAAACAGAGATCAAGAGAGGCAATCTTTTCGATAATGCAAGACCTCATAAGAACACTCACTTAATAATAATAATGCAATATAGACACAAGTCATAATTGCAACCGATTAGCAATCACATTACGATCAAAGATAAGCAAGGAGCTATTAACCAAATAAAACATATTAATGCATGCACATCAAACAAGCTTTTCATTCGCAATTTCTAAACACATTAAGGTAATTCCACATACCCAAAAGCGAGTTCAATGGAGCATTTGCTAAACTAAATCTTCAATCAACTGGTTAAATGAAACACAGAAAACAATCTTTCGGAAAACACATTAATACTCTCTCAAAGCTACAATAATATGCTCTTTTTTAACACTTCTACAACCAAGCAGTTTCACATAATTCATCTATTCGCATAAAAACGCACCTTACTAATGTAGAATTTAATCATGCTACTCCTACAACATACACATGGAGAATTCTTTAAACATACACATGCAATTTTTCTCCCATTCACCAATATAAATTTTTTTTTTAAACCCATAGCCCTTAATAATCTAAAAACATAAGCGTCATAAGGCTCACACAAGGGTTCAAGGAGTCACACCCTTTTCTCTTGCAAACAAGAAACTCAAATCAAAGATAGTTACACATATCCTAATCATTTTAATTTCCAGAAAGAGAGAGAGGAATGGCGATGATCATTTAATTTCCTACAAAATAAGCATTCAATAATTGCCATACTAGTCCTTCACGTGGACAACATTAGGCTAGATCATAATCTTTAACAACACAATATGCACTTTCAGATTCAAGACAAGCACGGACCGACCCAATGGGTTAGTCTAAAGAGTACAACACTCAATAAGGGAAGGTACATACGACTCTCTTTCAGAATCAGAGTAATCATAGACCAAGACATCAATAAGCACATAATGCACATATAAACACTCAAATACCAACATCAAGAAGGCGAAAACAAGGTGTGAACACACATGTTACACACCAGTCAAGATCTGCTCAATCACTCACATGCAAAAGGAGGACAAGCATACACATAAGGTCGATACACCTCACACAAATAGAGGGCACACGCGACACCAGAGATCCCAATGTTTGCAACATGGGCTCTGATACCAAATGTAATGCCCCGCCAGGAAACCCCGAAGGGATAAGCCAAAATAACAAGAATAGAGTGCAAATTTTTTTTTTTTTTTACAACACATAAGATGCAACAAGATAACAAGATTCAGATTACATAGCGGAAGACTTCAACTAACTCCTAAAGAGTTTCCCAACGAGATTACTTAAATTTTCACAATACACTTAGCTCACACAATTAATCCATTAAGCTGAATATCTTAATAACGAGATAATTCACAATCAGGATAATTTCTTTCAAAGATGGAAATATAAATCACAAGCAAGAATTCCTCATTAAGGTCCATTCATGATTCTCATTCAAGCCTTTCATTTAAAATTACAAACCATACATCTACATTTTCTAATACACTAGGATTTCATCATAACATAAAAGATCTTTCCAAGCATATTAAATTACTTAACATCAACTGAGTATAATTCATTACTCTAAGTTACATTCTTTCCATATTCCAACTTAATGCATTTAAAGGACGATTACACACATACATTTACGATAAATCGCATCCCAACCAATTATGCATTCGAACAACATGGCATTCAAGATAGAATTGAATATAAGCATTTAAAGTTAATTTCGATTTATCCACTTAACCATTCTAACATAAGCTAAACATACATGATAAAGCTGAATAAAGGAAACATGAGAGAATACACCACATAACACCATAATGATCTCGGAGTTCACCCCTAAAGGGCTACATCTCCGGGTCTGCTCAACTGCAAGACCCCCTCTGATAAATAATAACGGGTTAAGAGTACAAGAGGTTACACCATACAATCCAGCCATCAAGGCGATACATAAGCAATATACAACGACCACGACGGTCAATAATACATAAACGATCCTTAAAAAAAAATAGGATCCAGCTGACATAATCAAAGCTAAAACAAGAGGTCCAAGAGAGCATCCATAACACTGAGCCATCACCGCCCAAGGGTCTAATATGAAACCGACACTCACAAGGGCAGAGACAAAAGGACGACTCACAAAGGTACTCCTAACAGGACAAACGACACACACTAGTGGACGTAGGGACAAGTGTCATCACACAACCTGGTATGGATACCATGGCAAGTCTTCATAGGTCCCGGCCCATACACTGGTAACCCTGGCAACCTAATCCGAACTTCCGGCCCATCCAAGCCTCATGTGGACCCACACATCCTCTCGTGAAGACAAGGAAGATGGTTTGCCATTTCAAGCCTTCTCACAGCATGCCGAATCTATGATAGCATTCATCCCATGTGTGAGGCACAATTATCTTATTTAGAGATTATTTTCTAATCTACTTAGGTTATCACTTATTAGACTCACTTTCGATGGGTTACCCAGCAGCCACTTTGGGCGCGGCCCCCAATCGAAAGCCACTTTCCCATACGACACTAGACTAACTCAGACGATCTCCAACCAGGGAATACACAGGGTCAGACGAACGGAGTTCAAGAAGAAGAACAATCATCTGGTCAAACACGACTCAAGGGTGAACACATACTGACGGTACTCTAACTAGAGACCTGACAACTAAGGTCAACCATGAATCATCATTCGACTCACACAAAGAGGATATAACCAACTAAGTCAACATCACAATCCATAGACAACTCAAAATTCGAGGACTGAAACAGGAACACCAAATCCTCCGTACGATAGGGTCCTACTAAACAAAGCAAAACATGCCATTTCATAATTAAGGGCGATTACAGAAATTAAACTCGCAAAGCAATAATCAGAAATGACAATATTTCTCAAATTGATTTAAACATTAAAATCGATCAAGTTTTCTACAAGATCCAAATCAGATTACAGTTATCTACCTCAACTGGGAATAAGTTGTTCTTGGTTTTCTAACTCTTAAGGTTCAAAGCATCGAACAGGCAAATTAAGCCGTATAGAGTTTTTTTAAACCAAATTTACATTAATAAAATCAGACAACCATTAATCAACTGAATAAGACATTTAATCTTCAACAAAACATCATTAAGTAGAATTTACATCGTATTCCAACGGTTTCCAATAACATATTATTCTCTATTATTTTAAACAATACTACATCAATTAGCCATCTTCCCTAATCAGCTAGAAGGAAGGGTATAATTTTACTAGAACAAGATCAATCAGAAAATAATCCATGATATGTAGATACGAAGTTAACAGTTTCAGGACTTAATCAGGGAAGGGGCATAAGACACGAAATGGAGTTGAATAATGCTTAATCTATAAACCCCATTATAGAATTAAACAATACCCATTTAACATTTACCATTTTTTTGCCACCATAATCCTAATTAAGAAATTAGCTAAAACTTAGCATTAAAAATACTCTTATTAAACAGATATATTATCATATGCATTTTTTTTTTAAATACTAAAAAAACATGCATTAAAAAAAATAAAAACGATTTTATAATCTACATTTAACCAAGACGCGTAAAAAAAAAAGAAACTATGTTCTTCCCTTATCAAAAAAAAATGCATTTTTAAAGAAAAGAGGATGGAGGCAAGCTGGGCGGGCCATGCCCTAACCCCAGCCGCCGTCCAATGCTAATCCACAGGGAAGCCCCTGCGGGCGGCGCCACTGCGGTGCCCGCAGGTCCGCGGCGCCCTGCGGCCACCGCGGCCCTGCGGCCACCGTAGTGTGCCGCGGCATGGGCTTACACAACAATGAGAGGGGAAAAAAAAATGAAAGAACGCGCGCGGGGGACGAGGAGTAAGGGGCGAGCAGGGGAGAGGGGAGGCGGAGCGGGTGGAGCTCCGCTCCCCGCCTCCGATCCCCAAAACACCGCTCATCTTTGTTATTTAACTCGCCCAGTTCGCCTCAACAAATAAACACACAGATTCAAATGATAAATTTCTTTATAATCCCTTTTTTTTGAAACACAGTTCAGTGCCAATAAAAAAAAAAGACACGCACAGCTCAATAATAAAATAAATGTTTTCGTTTCCATATTTCCAAACACCACTGGGTTTTCAAACACCCACAAACAGGGTAATAACAGAACTGAGGAATAATAAAACCCCAACAATCTGAAGATTAACAATGAACGTTTCTTCTACAAAACCCATACTTGGGTAAAATGGATAATAACTAAATAACTCAACCATTATTCTCAATAGCATCTAATTTCTAACAAAGAGTTCAAATTGAGAGCACCCAAGGGAGATTTACACCAAAATTTCATCAAGAACAGCCAATTTTGCCAATTCATATCCAGAATTAAATCTGAAACAATCAAAAGATTGGATTTTGGCAACAAGCAACCATTTTCATAAGCACGAGGAAGAACAAATGCGGTAAATCCTACCTTCATACGCATTCCCGGAGTGGCTGAAGGAGAGCCCAATCCTGCCAGATCCAGAATCAGTCTTCCCAAAACTCCCAATTTTGTTCCAAAATCTTTTCCACCAAAAATTTTCTCCAAAAAATGTCCCTCCTCTCCAAATTTCCCAAATTGGGTTATATGGGAGAGTTGACCCAAAAAAAAAAACTCTATTTTGGAATTAAAACTTTTATTTACAAATAATACTCCAAAATTTAATACTATTCTAGCTATTTCAGAAAATTAACTTGCTTTTCAATTTACACTCGATTTCTCATCAATCAAATTTAATCTTTCTAATTTAATAATCCAACAGAAAGCAATTACGTCTATTGCGATAAATTATAAAACTTCATTTCATCAGCATATATAAAATGCATTAAATATTCGAAAACAGACATTTAATCGGATTTACTTCCAATTTAACATAGGCAATTCATTAACAACGAAAATCGCATAATGGAAACCAAATTAATTTAACCCATTAATCTTCAATGCACAAATGCATAAACACTCAAAATAATGCTAAGGACTAGTTAATCAATTAACCAAACACACCAGGCACGCAAACCGAGGAAGGTCAACCAAACAGACGACTCGCAAACCCAAGCAAGAAGGGATTACCGACGACGACTGGCGATGCTCACTAGAGCACGACTAAGGTCGACTAGGGTCTTACGACCACCTAATCCGACTCTAGGGATTAAAAGGAGGTACACTCAAACCTGCACACCCAGGTGAAGACGAACCTCGCACTCATGCGACTTCGCACCTGAAATCTCCTGCAACAAAAGATCATACATGCATACATTTATAAAATCTAATGAAAACGTCAGTCCGATACTAAAATCACGAAATCGGTACACTGAATAACCTGCATACAACTAGTGAGAAAACCACATCAATAGCTATGCGTTAATCAACATCTGACTATAACATAATATTATGATTAACTAATCAAGATTAAGCCAAGGTTAGAAATAGACTAGGGTAGGGGTACTACATAAATGGTTTGTTTTTTGGGACATTCTTCTAAAATATTGTGGTCTAAATGGTTTGTTTTTTAGTTGATGTGCAAGGATTTATAAAGGGTTTCTGATTTTGTAGTTGATATGCAAGGATCTATAAGGAGTTTAGTTAATATTCTTTTAGGGATTTTTTAAAAGTTTTTATGTAGTTCATGTAAAATTTATACTATTGGATAGTCATATATTGAGGTTATCATTTCAAATCTTTATCATTTAGTATTGGATATTGGAAAGTAAAATCTTTTGAAACAAATAGAACCACAACACTCATTAATTGATGATGTACCATACTATAATGTTAGACTCTATATTACATAATAATTGCATATTTTAAATTCAATTATAAAATTAATAATCAATTAACATGTTTAAGTATAAGATTTTTAATATAAAATATACTATATAAATTCATATAATATAATATGTTCCTCTTGATCTTGAGTGGATTAAAGTAAAGTTTGATGAGCTTCCTGACAATGCGAACATCTTGACTTTAGCAAACAAAAAAATTGTGGATGGGATGAATAAATACCAAATTTATATGAAAGGCAATTCAAACAATACTATCAATGCAATTATCACTAAAGCCTATATTGCATTTGGGCATTTTGAGCAGATACATTTAGTTTTGTAACTAAGGTTCATTTATCCAAAAATAATAATTTAAATATAATTAATAATTTATATAAGTGAAAATAATGTAAATATTTTGAATATATTTATTTAAAAGATGTCACATTTTAAATATTTATATTAAAATTGTCATATAAATTGTTATAAATATCATAAATATATATATCTAAAAATTCTATAATTAAATTATTGTATTTTTTTAGTCACAAAAGGAGTAAAAATTTATTAAACTCAAAGAAATTTATAAAGAAAGAAGGGACAACAACCCAACAAAGAATAAAACATCACACAATTTTATCATCCACAACTAACTACTCAAATACATAGGCAATTGTCTCATATCCACAATATTCCAATGGTACATTTGATCATAATCCCATTGCCCATTTAGCCAAGTAGTCTGCCACTAGATTCCACACTCTAGTAATATGAGAAAAGGTGACATATTCTAAAGATCTAACCAAAGCTAAGTACGAACTAACATCATCTAGTCGTGGCTCATTCAACAAATTCACCACCACTTGTGAATTAGATTGACAAATAATCCTACTCCAACCAAAAGAATAACCTCTCTCCATAACATACAAGATAGCAAGAACCTCCATATAAATGAAAATTAATTTTTCAATATATATAATTATATTTTAATTTTTATATAAACAATAAAAAAATATTTAATATATTTTTAAAAATAAAATCCCTTAAATATTTAATCTTTTGAATAAAAATAATATTGACAAACTCTTGATAATTAATATTCTTAATAAAACAAGTGCTACAAAATAGCAAAGTTCTTGCCAAAAAGTGTAGGGACTATGTTTGTATTGTGTTTTTAGTAGGAACTTAATCAAGTATGTATATGTTGATTCATTGCAAAGAAAGTCCCAAATGAATTTCAAACATTTATTTGCCCAATTTTTTTTGTTCACTCTATCGTTTCAACAATTGTATTTGCCCTCCTTATTTTTAATCCCACATGTGATGGGCAATAACAAGGAACAAGAGTAGAGGAACAAACAATAAATTTACCTTTTCATTTAACTCATTAAATAACAAATACTTACATTTTTTTGTTTTTGATATAATTGAAAAAACTTGCAATGGTTTTTTCATATTTTCTGAGATCTTTGAGAGATTTCTCTTTAATATTATATTTTTTAAGTTTTAATAATTGTTTTTTATTAAAAAAGAAGTGTTAACTAGGGCATTGACCCTTAACAAAAAGCAACATCAAGAGAGATGATGTTGGAAGAGAACTGCAACCCAAAGGCAAAAAGGAACAAACACATGAACCTAACCAACTAGGGAACAAAGCCCACTCAAGTGGGGGACGGGCCATCTAAACTCCCACGAGGGGGCATATGGGGTAGGGGAGAAGATTTCCCCTTGCACCTACGAGCAACCATAGACCAGGTAATGCTAAAATCTGTCAGAAGGGCCCTCGCGGGGTCAACAACACTGGAGATAGCATAAGGCTGGAAGAAGGTCGTAGGGGGCTGCATAACATCAATAGGAACAAGTTGTGACAAAACAATAGTAGCAGGACCAAATCCAGTAAAAGGGGAGGGCTACAAGATAGGAGAAGCAGAAGTGGGGGCCTCCAGAGACAAGGCCACAAAACATCAAGAGGAGCAACAGGAGACTGGGGGGCACAACATCATCCCCATGGGAGGAGCCAATAGATGCAAAATCTATAACATGTACCATTAAGTGGTCAGCACTAGCATTATTCCACTAGGTAGAAACCTTTGTGTTGTGGAGAAGAGCAACCCGAAGCCAGATGGCCAGTAGAGAAGCATCTTCTACAGCAAAAGGGGAGGCCTTCAAAATTCAGCAGTCGTGACCAAGGCCTATCACCCACCATAAGAACCACATCACCCAGAAGAGGAGCAAAGATATTGATATCAACAAGAATGCAGTAAAAGGTAGTATGTTCCATTGAGGATATAAAATCACTAACCTTCAGGAAATGACCAATAGAGTTACAGATCGCCTCATAGAGAGAGTGCTCCCAAAAATGAAGAGGGAGATTGATGAGCCAAACCCAAACTGGATGCACATTAAGTGGTTTAATGAGAGGGATGAAATGGGTTGTCCAAGGCTTGATGGAGAGGGAGTTCACTCCCCAAGCCCAAAGCTTGCTCAAAATCAAATCGCTATCAGCAGAAGAAGTGAAAGAAGCAACCAAAAATCCTTTAGCACATGGAAAAATATCAATATTGAGAGCAACCAAAGGCCGATCGGAGTAACTTACCTAGTGGTGAAGGTCTGGTAGGGAAGGCCAGAGCCTAGAGAAATTGCACACCAAAGCACAACTCTAGTAAAACCCAATGTTGTCCACAACATCTTATTCGCAAACCACCACAAGGGAGAATTTCACAAAAGGGAGAGGATGGACCCCCTTAGATGGTTGGGCGGAAGATATGGACACATGAGAAAAGCTACGCTTACCAGCAGGCAGAAAGGTCATTTCTCCAGAAGCCAGAGAGCTTACTACAACAAGATCCAGAGTCGAGGAACCAGGGGGGTGGATGTAGCACCAGGCACATCAACAACCACCAAAGTGGACGTCGACCAAACAATAGTAGCATGGATCGTAGGAGCCAAGGACCCTACGCTAGGAAGGGGGGGAAAGTAGAGCCCTAGAAATCCACAACAGAACCAAAGGTGTTCAAAAAGAGGGAGGTGAGAGAGCCCTTGGAGGGAGACGGGAGAGCCATTTTCAAAAAATCACATTTTTATAATTGTTAATTATTAAATTATTAAAAATGATTACATTTATTTTTTAATTTTACTTTTTAAAATTTAAAATAATTCATAAATTATAAAAGAAAATTGTATTGATTATAGAGAATAAACTGATTTACAAAATGGTTAGAACTATAGCCAGCAATTCATGTCATCCTTCTATCTAGGTATACACATCAGTAAGTATGTATAGATCGGTCCATTAATACACAGGTTTATACAAAATACCAATCCGGTACTACAATCCTATACATCTAAACAGACATATACAAAAAGCCATCCAACTATACAAAACATCCACCATGATACAACCTCGAACTAGATCTAGGCAACCCAGCCTAGGGAGCCTTCCATCCAAACGAGCCTCCAATCATCCATCATTCTGGCAGAGTGCACCATTTGATGGCGAACCAACTCTCCATTTCCTCTAATTTCCTCCATAAGAGTATCCAGGGTGTTGACAAAGGAATTCCTTTCTGCATTCATTCTCCCCCAGGTATAACCATGAGCGAGCTCAAAGATAAATAGTCTTGTATTCCCGTTAGTAAGGAATCTACAAAATTTCTTGTTGTTAAACTTGATAACCAAAGTAACCCTCTAGAAGATAAAATGAAAGGTGAGTCCATGAAAAGACTCAGTAAGGGCCCTTACTTCCCCTTGAAATCTTTCTATATTTCTAATTCTCCATAGATACTAAAGAATTTCACAAGATAACAAATTCCAAAAAAGATTAGTGTCTTTCTTAATGCCTCTAATAAATCCAATAACAACATTAAGTATGTCAATATGCATTAGTAAAATCAGCAAAAAAATAAACCAAACTTCCTTAGCAAGAATACAATCAAAGAAAAAATGCCTGATGGGGTCCTTCACTTTACAACTATTACAAAGATCATCTTTATTATAGTCAAATCTGATAGGCAATTTATCAAGCATTAACAACCATCTAATTTTTTTCTTTTTAGGGGCCAAAGGAGAGCTCCAAAGAACCTTAAACATTTTTCCCCATTGATTAGGGCAGAGAGTTTTTTAGTGGCGAATCTTCACCAATTGGTGAATCTTCGCATATTTTTCCATAGTTTTATTTTAGAAAATGGCGAATAGTCTGGGGAAACATCGTTTGTTAAATTGCCCAGAATTTCAGGGTTAACAGTACACTATATTCTGGCTTTGCCATTGACCACACATCGTTCGATGTGCATGCCCGTAATATTCACCTGGAATCAATCAGACATGGGTATTAGATCACCTCCGTTATTCACTGACAATATTAAAATGACCACGTACCCAGGACCTAATTCACCAACGCTAAATTACATGACAATTGCACGCATCGGCCAAATTCGCCAATATCAATTAAAACATTATAAGCATTCGAGGACCCATTTCGCCCCTACTTAAATTAAATGTTCATTGCACACGTCGGCCAAATTCACCAATATCAATTAAAACAATATAAGCATTCGAGGACCCATTTCACCCCGCTTAAATTAAATGTTCATTGTACGTGTCGGCCAAATTCGCCAAAAAAGCAATCATGGATTGATATAAATACACTCTTTGACTTTCTTACAACTTGTTAGTGTCTGATTAGTAAATTTGAGAGCTCTCAATTTGCATTCCATAATTTGTTTTGGAGTGTCGAAGTTCATTCTAGGGCGGAGGGCCAGAGTTAGAATCCTACAACATAGGCCTAGACATTCCTGATTTGTGATTCAGAGAATTGAGAAGGCATAAAGGTGAGTAATCATTTCTTCATACTTGATAGTATTAGTTTTAACTTTTAATTCGTAGTGAGAGGTCAAGACTCAAGATGTCATAGTCACACATGGGTGAGACTCCTCAGGGTGGTGAAGGGATTGAGATGTCAGACAAGGGTGAGACTGAGGCTCCTCAGGGTGGTGAAGGGATTGAGATGTCAGACAAGGGTGAGACTAAGACTCCTCAGGGTGGTGAAGGGATTGGGATGTCAGACAAGGGTAAGACTCCTCACGACGGTAAAACTGAAGGGATTGGGAGGCCATCAAAATGCTCAAAACTTAAACATAAAGATACTACCATAAAGTATTTCTTTGGAATTGGCAAAGTTTTTGGTCCATCAACTTCTGCAATTGCAGAAGTCATTCATAGTAGCTCACCACCACCACAAGGTGGGATTGTCATTGAGTTCAATGCATCAAATGAGGATGACAATACTGACACGATAGAAGATGTTCTAAGGGATACACACAATGAGATAATTCACTCAGATGTAAATGCTAGTACTGAAGATGATGTTGGTAGGAAGAAAAGAAAAAGGAAATAAAAACTGGGGTGAGAGTGGGAGATGATAAGGAGTTTTAAGATTGATTGGGTAGCAAAGTACCCATTCATTGAACTAGTCCCAAACAATGGTGAACAACCAATAGAATGCAGGTGTAAGATTTGTAGCTAGAAAACTAAAAGAGAGAAGAAGATGCAGCTAAAGCTTGACACCATAGAAAAGCATATTGGTAAGGTTTATGAAAAATAGATCATAGATGGAAAGGAAACACTAGTAGTAAGATGGAAATCAAAGGAAGAATATCTTCATGTTAAGTATGTCGCGGAATATGATGATCATAACCACAAAATAACATTGATTGGTAATAGTGCATTTGGAAATACAATCAAGGCTGGGTTTGAACATGCAACAAAAGATACAAACCTATCAAAGACTGTTCAGATGAGTGTTATTTTTCATATTCTATTGAGAGGGCGTCCTATGAAAGATTTCCCAGAATTTAGTAATTTATTATCTTTTTGGAATGTTCCTCACTATCCTATGTCACATTGGTCAATAAACGCTGGATGGGAAATGGCAAACTATCTCGTTGAGGTGGAAAAGAAAAATTTACAACAGAGTATAAAAGAGTCAAATTTCATTTCATTATCCATAGATGAAGTTACTATGGTATATAACACTGCTTGGGTTTGTATGCATGTGTATACCATAAAAGAACACATCCGCCAAGCTCATCTACTCTGTGTTCGTAAAATGAGGGGCAATTAAACAACAAAAAATTTATATTTGGAAGTTAAGAAAGATTTGAATGAAATTGCTGGTATGGATGACTTGATAATTGCCAAGAAGTTGGTGTGTGTTGGAGTTGATGGAGCTGCAGTAATGCAAGGTCAATGGACCGGTCTTTGCACAAGATTACAAACTAGTATTGCACCATACATGGTTGGCATTCATTGCATGGCCCATCGAATGAATTTAGCATATAGAATTGTAAGTAATTTCCCTACAGTGTCAAAAGTTGAAGATCTGGTCCATGAGCTCGTCATACTTTTGTCGAAGTCCTAAACATTTTGTAGAATTTTAGATTCTTGCTGAGGGAGTAACAACAAGAAACAAGCTTCTCGGGCATGTTGAGACTAGATGGATCTCCTTGCATGGACCAGCGGAATGAGCTCTAATAGAATATCAATCCTTGATTGGACTAATCTATGAGAAACACCTCACAGTAGACAAAGCTCCTGATCTCTTACATAAGTTAAGTGATATAGAGACTCTGTTAACTTTAGCTAGTCTTCTCCCCATGCTGCATTCAATGAATGAACTTGTTAAGAAAGCCCAAGATAGAACTATGTATATCAATGAGTATAGTACTTTACGTAAAATGACATGCTTGAGCTTGGATGGTCTATATTCAGATCTAACAGGGCGAAGCCCAAATTTTTTTAGGTGGCAAATAATTACAGATTTGAATCATGCTGAAATTTTTTTACATTTCAATACAAAAAATAAGTTATGTGTCTTTGTACAAGGATTTCAGATACCAATGCACCAATCTAAGATGGGCAAGCGAGGCACAACACTACTAGTTAAAAAGGAAGATTTTGACAGGATTGTTAAATCTATTAGTGATAATTTGAAGTCTATTGTATATGAACTTTCAACTGAGATTCATGAAAGATTCCATCGAGAAGAAATACTTGAAGCTGTGGGTTGTGTGTATCTTCAATTTTGGCATTCAATTGGAGATAATCCAAATGACGCAAAGATGTTTCATAAAAAACTAGAGGAATTGATATTGACATTTACAAAAGATGCATATTGCAATGGACATCCAATAGAAGGAATTTTAAATTCAGATCATCTTAAAAAACAATGTAAACACTTTGCATTGTTTATGAAACAATAGTTGGTTGACTTGGAGAATCCATTGGAACCTAGATCAATCACAAGGCTTTGGAAAAGGATAGATCAAAGTGAAGCATTGCATACTACAATACCAGAATATTTGAAACTTGTTGATTTATGTCAAACAATGATATTGGGGTCAGTGGAAGATGACAGAGTTTTCAGTGCATTAGGGCTTTTGAAATCAAAGATCAAAAATAAATTAGTCAAAAATTTGGAAACTTGCTTGAGGTTGTTTGTAACTCAGTATAATGTTACAGATTTTCCATATGATAGGGCACTGACAATCTAGAATTCCATGTGTGAAAGACGAGGGTTGTGCAACACTTTAAAAGCTGGTGGTGCTAGTGCTAGTGCTAGTGCTGAGACAAATGATGGATCACAGACTCAGATTCAACACGAAGACAAAGAAATTTTTGAATACCGAACTCAGAATGAAGATGAACCTATTAGTACTAGTCATTTTTTGAATCTTGAGTCCATCTGGGATATAGAAGCCTCAGACTGAGTCACTGAAGTGAATTAGCAATTAGTTTATAGGTATTTATAATTATACTATAGTTCTTGAGTCATATTACAATTTCAATTTGCAATACTATAGTTGTCATTGATGATTTTTTTACATTGTATTCCTTGAATTTGTCAATCAGAATGGATACTTATTTCATATTTTTTTTGAATTATTAATAAACAATTAGATTTTATTTTCTGATTTATAAGTAAACAATTGAATTATTAGTAAATTGGTTCCACATTATGTTGAACATGAAATGCAGCAATTTGTGTCACAAGATCCATAAAATGAATCATATTGCATAACTGTTAGAACCTTTCTACTATTCTACATTAAATTATTAACATGATGTTCATGGCGATTAGGGTTTTGTGTTTGTTTTTTGTCTTAGTTGGCTACTAAACCGAAGTTGTCATGCATTGAAAATCTGAGTTGTCCTCTCTTTATTTGTCCATGTCAACGTCAAGTGTGGTCAAAGGGTTGGTGAGACAATAAGACATGTTTAATGTTTCATCTCTAACTTGCAGATAAATTTCATGTTTAACAATTTAAGTGGCAAGTTAGCGAGTGTTGGTTTGGGTTTAAATCGCGAGGTCTCTAGTTTTTTGAGTGTTAGCATTTTATGTTAGTGAGCTGGAGATTGTTAATGAAATTGCTTTGGTCACAAGGTCTCAAATTGGTTTGATGCCATGCATTATAGCCACAAGAGTTAGCGAGTAATTCATTAATGGTCTATGTGCCACTGCTCACACCTGTTTATGATGGTAATTAATATAAAACATCAATTTTTGTTGGTACTCGCTGGGTCACTGCGGTCAAGAAATAAATAGTTTTGAGATTTTATGGTTATCACTAGCTCGCAGGTCCTTTATCATCAAGTCAGTTTAAGTCACGAGTTTGCGAGTATTGGGAGATTTTAGTTGTCGCTAACTCGCAAGATGTTTTGCACTTGACCATTTTATGCTATCGCAAGGTTGTGAGGTGTTCATGGTTAAGTCATTTTAATTTGTGATCATGTGATGTGGTTGGTATTGCAACTTAGTTGGTTTTGTCGCTTGCTCGCGAGTTTTGAAGTTATTTAGCATTTTATGTTGCGATCAGGCAACAAGTAAGTTTTGGTCTGATTTTGTGGTCATTGCATGCTCGCAGGTTTATAAGTATTAAGTCAAAAAGTGTTGCGAGCATGCGATGGTGGTTAAGTGTCTTTTTGTCGTGGAATAGCAAGGGTTTAAGTCAAGTTTTGAGTTGTGATCTTGCGATGAAATAAGCTATTTTGTTAGTTTTGCAGTGGTCGCCAGCTCACAGATAAAGAAAGAATATTAAAAATGTTTTTGTGAGGTTGTGACTTAAGGGCTCAATGAAAATCAACGGTTGTCGCTCACTCACGAGATTCTTTGAGGATTCGTAAAAGGGGTTGCGAGCTTGCGATTAAGAGGATTTGGTAGCATTGTTGCTAACTCACCGATTACTTTCCAAATTGTTATAACCAGTTGCGAGTGTGTGATTAAAGATGGGGATTGACATGTGGACTTGTTTGTCGGGTTCTGTAAAAGTGTTGTGAGCATGAGATGGTGGTTAAGTGTCTTGTTGTCACGAGATCGGAAGGGTTTAAGTCAATTTAAGTTTTGAGTTGTGAGCTTGCGATGAAATAAGTTGTTTTATTAGATTTGCAGTGGTCGCTAGCTCGCAGGTAAGGAAAGAATATTACAAATGTTGTTGTGAGGTTGCGATTGAAGGGTTTGATGCAGATCAATGACATGACTTTAAATTTTGCTTGATTACTTCATCTTTGAATTAATGCAACAGTAGCTAGTTGAATTTCATGCATATTGCAAGTGTGGCAATGAATGAGACTTGAGAGAAGTGACGGTGCCCATGTAGTACCCTTGCCCTAATCAATTTCTAATCTCAGTTTGACCTTGGTTAGTTTATCATAATATAATGATTATAGTCAGATGTTTTGATTTTAGTCCATACCTGTTAATGTGGTTTTCACACCAATTCGTATGCAAGTTATTAATTCTCCTATTTTGTGTTATTATCTTGGGTTAACACTTTCATTAAGTTTATATATGTATGCATGTATGACTCTTGGTTGCAGGAGATTTTAGGTACAGTGCCACATGGGTGCGAGGTTCGTCATCACCTGAATTCGTAGGTTTGAGTGTACCTCTTTAATCCTTAGAGTTGGATTAGGTGGTCATGATAACCTCATTTGACCATAGTCATGCTCAAGTGAGCGTCGTCAGTCATCGTCGATATCCCCTTTGGTTGGGTATGCGGGTCGTCTGTCTGTGTGGCTTTATTGGGTTGCGTGTTTGGTGTGTGTGGTTAAATTGAGTAATTAATCCTTAATCTTTAATTTGATTTAATGTGAGTTTATGCATTAGTTTATTTTGGGACTAAATTAAATAGGCTCCGTTTTATGTGATTAATCGTTAATTGAAGTGCTCGATTTAGTTTGGTAGCAAGTTCAATTAAATGGTTAAATTTAAATATTAAATGTATTATGTTTATGCTTATGAAAAGAAAGATTTAAATTTAATTGAAATAGAATTAATTTAATCTTGTTGGCTTTTTGAAATAGAAAGGTTAATTTCAGTTATTGGAGAAAATCAATTTTAAATTGAAAAGCAAATTTAATTTATTGATATAGTTTAAAAGAATGATTTTTGAGGAATTATTTTAAATAAAATATTTTAATTCCAAAAATAAAATTTTGGTCAAACTTCTTCCATTTAACGTAGACTTTTGGAAAATATGGAAGGTTGATTGTTTTTGGAAAAAAAACATTGGATGGAAAAATTGGGGGTTTTGGGAGGAGAAGGAATTTCTTGAGATGGAGAATTGGGCTCTTCTTCAATCTTGCCAGGATTGCTTAAACAGGTAGGCCTCTAGTTAATTTCATTGGTTTCTATGTTTTTAAAAGATTGTTTTTGGAGTTTTTATAGAAATCTGGTTGTGATTGTAAATAATCTCTTATTTTGTGGAAAATGGTAGAGTTGTAATGAAATCATAAACTCAAACCCGCCTTCCTTCTTCCCCAACTCTCAGATTTTAAATTTGGTTGTTCAGATTATTTTTCTAAAACCAAATTTTGGGGGTTTGGCTGTTCTTGATAAACTTGGTTAAAATTTCCATTAAAGGTTCCCTGATTAAGTTTTAATGTAAAATTTAGATTGGGGTTTGGTAGATTTGTGGTTTAAAAATGTGTAAATAAATCTTATTTTGCCAGTATGGCATTGTTTTGGAGAAATTCCCCTTCTTGAATCTAGGTATTTGATAAAAAAAACCAAAAAAAACCATGCTGCTGGAAATTTGGTTTTAAGTCTCAGTGAGACTTTTTATTTTTTTACTATGTCTTATTCACAGTAATTTATTTTTAAAAAATTAAAAATTAAAAATTAAAAAAAAAATATACAAAGACCCACGTGGACG
The DNA here is from genome assembly GCF_030272615.1 of Cryptomeria japonica. Taxonomy (NCBI): domain Eukaryota; kingdom Viridiplantae; phylum Streptophyta; class Pinopsida; order Cupressales; family Cupressaceae; genus Cryptomeria; species Cryptomeria japonica. The sequence goes on along the minus strand of NC_081414.1, from coordinate 191,596,202 downwards.
GGAATAACCCCACCACGTGGGGTGGCAACAGGGCTACCATGTTAGGGGTCCCACAAATACTGAGAGGGGGGGGTGAATCAGTATCTAACCGGTTATAAGAATTTCTTAACTTAAAACATGCAGAACATATTATAACAGTGTACCGATATGCAAGAAATAATGCAATAAACAGAATCAAGAACATCCACATGAAAAACACACCATAACACAAGATGTTTAACAAGGAAACCCGGTGTGGGAAAAACCTTGGTGGGATTTGCGACCCACAATATTCACTCACTGGCCAATAAGAGAATATTACTTACAATAGGGGCCTGCACATGTAGGAAGGCCAACTGCCTAGAGCTCACTGCTCAATGGGAAGTCACACTGACTTACAATAAGGATTATACTAATCCAATAACTTGTACTGCTTTACAATAGCATCTTCAATGCCAGATTCAGTATTGGTTCCTTCTCTGTTCTTTACATATACCCTTGACCTAAATTTCACACATTAGGTCTGCCTAATAATTTCCTTAATCCTTCTACATTACATTTTCAAATGCCTACAATGATCTCCTTTATATATAAGAGTCATTTTACAATTTGTCAAGTCGACTTACAATAATAAATAAATTATTACATAACAAAAATCCTGTCGGCCTTTGTGCTGGTATACATCTTTTCTTCTGTGCCGGTGCTAGTGTAGAGTGATCTTCTGATGCCGGTGCACTGTCTTGCCTATGTTATACTTTACGAGTATGATGTCTTGTCGGTGCCATAGGATTGCAAGGTTACCTGTGTAATGCTTTGCCATAGGATTGCAAGGTTGCCATCAATGACAAAACCTTCAATCACATACAATGTCTCATTGGAGTGTCCATATGCCAACATATCAAAGGTAGTGGCTACTACCCTTTGGTAGCAGCGCTACCCAAGTTAGCGGACTGCTACCAATTGGTAGCGTGAGCTACCAGGGGGCCCACGTGGGGTCCATGTGGATAACCCCCCCATTCTTTTCCATTTTGAAATCATTATTTTTTTTTAAATATATTTTTCTAATGCAAAAAAATATATATATAATATTTTAATATTTAATATAAATGTTAAGTTTTTAATTATGATTAAATTTGTCATTAATTAATAGTTCATGAATAATTGTTATTAATTAATTGTATAGTGTTAAATATACATTGATTAATATTCAAATCTCATTTTATTATTAATGCAGATTTTTCTAATTAAATACTTGATTTAGTAATTTCGTTATTAATTATTAATTTGTTATATTTAATTAATGACGGATTAATAAATATATACATTAGTTAATAGTTAATTTTGGTATTTTTCTATATGTACGTAAGGAAGTAATTTTGTGGATTTGGAAAAGCTTACCTATTTTTGGTTCTTTTAATGTATATTTCCTTAAATAAAAAAAAATTTAACTTGGTTTTGGAAAGATGAACTTGGGCAATTATTTTCGAACCAACATGACAATGATGTTTTATTTGTAGAGTGATATCATATTTAGTTGGTTAATGGCTGTTTAATTATATTCATGTGAACTTGGTTTAAGAACTCATAATGGTGCATTTATGTATGTTCGATGCAATGAACCTTAGAGAGTTAGAAAACCAAGAGCAACCTGTATCTAAATGAGGTAGGTAATTGCAATCTAACTTAGATCATATAGAAAACTTGATCGACTTTCTTTGTTTAAATCAATATGGGAAAATATTGTCTTTTCTGGTTATTGCCTATGCGAGTTTAATTTCTGTATTTGCTTTTACTTAAGTAATGGCAAGTCTTATTTTGTTTGATAGGACCCTATCATATGGATTGATTTGGGGATCCTGGTTATGTCCTTAGTATCGAGTTTGACTATTGTTTGTGGTGGTGTTGTAATTGGTCATATCCTTTATGTGGGTGTCAAATGATGATTCGTGGTTGACCATAGTTGGTCAGGTCTCTGGTTAGAGTACCATCAGTAAGTGTACCTCTTTTGAGTCATGGTTGACCAGATGGTTGTTCCCTCCTTTTTTGAACTTCGTTTGCTTGACCATGTGTGTTCCTTGGTTTCTGAGGTTGCTTGAGTATAGTCTAGTGTCGTATGGGAAAGTGGCTTTCATTTGGGGGTCGCGCCCAAAGTGGCTGCTGGGTAACCCATCGAAAGTGAGTCTAATAAGTGATAACCTAATAGTAGATTAGAATGTTAATCTCTAAGTAAGATAATTGTGCCTCACACATGGGACGAGTGCTAACACAGACTTTACATGTTGTGAGAAGGCTTGAAATGGAAAACCATCATCCTTGTCTTCATGAGAGGATGTATGGGTCCACATGAGGCTTGGATGGGTCGGAGGTTTGGATTAGGTTGCCAAGGTAACCCAGTGTATGGGTTGGAACCTATGAAGACCTGCCACGGTAACCATGTCAGGTTGTGTGATGACACTTGTCCCTACATTCGCTAGTGTGTTGTTGTATTGTCTGTATAGGAGCACTTTTGTGGAGTCGTCCTGTTGTTTATGCCTTTGTGAGAACCTGATTTCATGCTAGACCTTGGGTTGTGATGTCTTAGTTTTGTGGATGCTCCAGTGGACCTTTGTATTTGTTTCATTTTTATGTTCAGATGGATCCTTTCCTATTCATGGATCAATTATGTATTTATTGACCGATGTGGTCGTTTGTATATTGGTTATGTTTCGCCTTGATGGCAGGATTGTAAATAATGAGAACCTCATGTATTCTTAACTTTATTAATTATCAGAGGGGTCTTGCAATTGAGCAGACCCGCAGATGTAGCCCTTGAGGGGTGAACTCTGAGATCATCTTGGTGTTATGTGATGCTTTTGTCCTTATGTTTCATGTTTAGTGTTAGTATGTGTGAATGAAATTTTGATAGAATGTATAAGTGGATAAGATGAAATTAATTTTAAATGCATGTATGCAGTCCTCTCTTAGATGTAGTAAATTGGATCATGAATGAATGTAGCTTATTATAATGGAATACATTCAGTTATTGTTAAGGAAATTAAGTATGCATGGAAATAACTCATTAGTTTATGATGAAATTAAAGTGTGTTATTAAATTAGATGCATGGCTTATATTTTAATAAAAAGTATGAACAAAAGGTATAGATAAATTTTAATGGACGAACCTTATTTTGTGATTTATATTTTCATCTTCTAAAAGAAACTATCCATGTTTAAGAATTATCTCGTTATAAGATAATCAACTTATGGGATTTATTAGTGTGAGTTAAGTGAATTGTGGAATTAAGTAATCACATTGGGGAACCCTGTAGGTGTTAGTTGATGTCTTTCGCTATGTAATCTGAATTTTGATATCTCGTTGTATCTTAATGTTGTGTTTATCTTTTAAAAAAAATCATTGCACTCCATTTGTATGTTTTAGCTTTATCCCTTCGGGGTTTCCTGGTGGGGTATTACATTTGGTATCAGAGTGCATGTTGCAAACACTGGGATCTCTGATGTCGCGTGTGCCCTTTTTTGGTGTGAGGAGTATCAACCTTATGTGCATGCTTGTCCTCCTCTTTGTATGTGAGTGATTGAGCAGACCTTAACTTGTGTGTAATGTATGTGTTCACACCTTGTTTTCACCTTCTTGATGTTGGTGTTTTTGAGTGATTATATGTGCTTATTGATGTCTTGGTCTACGATTACTCATATTCTAAAAGACAGTCGTATGTACCTTCCTTATTGATTTTTGTTCTCTTTAGAATAATCCATTTGGGTTGGTCCGTGCTTGTCTTGAATATGAAAGTGTGAACTGTGCTTGTTTAAGAGTATGATCTAGCTTAGTGTTGTCCACTTGAAGGACTAGTATGGTAGATATTGAATGCTTATTTTGTAGCAAATTGAATCATTATCACCCTTCCTCCTCTCTCTCTCTCTCTAGAAATTAAAATGTTTGGGATATGTGTAATTATCTCTGATTTGAGTTTTCTTTTTGTGAGAGAAAAGGGTGTGACTTCTTGAGCCCTTGTGTGAGCCTTATGATGCTTCTGTGTTTTAGATTATAAAAGGGCTTCGGGTTGAAAGTTCATATTGGTCATTGGGAGAAAACCGTATGTTTACATTAAAGAATTCTCCATGTGTAATGTAGGAGGAACATAATTAAATTCTATCTTAAGTAAGGTGCATTAATATGTGAATAGTTGTTATGTGAAACTACTATGTTTGTAAAAGAAGTATTAAAGGAAGCATGTTATAGTAGCTTCGAGAGTGTATTAATGTGTTCCATGAAAGATTGTTTTATGTGTTTCATTAAACTAGTTTGATTGAGGATTTATTTTAGCAATGCTCCATTGAACTTGCTTTGGATATATGTAATTATCTTATTATGTTTAGAAAGTGCGAATGAAAAGCTTGTTTGATGTGTATGCATTAATGTGTATTATTTAGTTGATAGCTCCTCGCTCACCTTTTTATCGTATTTCGATTTTCAATGATAGGTTGCAAATTATGATATGTTTTGTATTGAATTAAGAATAAGTGAGTGTTCTCAAGAGGTCTGGTATTATCGAAAAGATTACCTATTTTGATCTCTGTTGTTTGGAAAACTAGAACATTCTATTGCAACCATAATAATTGGAAATGTCATGTTAGACTGTTTTGGCATCCTTCTAAAATGGTAGCAAAATGAAAACCGTGCAATTAAATGATAGGCTTATAGTGAGGAATTTTATATTATAGTGTGATCTTGTTGATCTTGTTGATCTTGTGTCTTTGTAGGAAATAGTTTGATTATCAAACTCCCTTTCCCTTCTCTTTGCCTAGATTATAAGATTTTTAGAAATGCTACGAAGAATTCATTGATTTAAATAGAATTTTTATAACGCATATGAAATTGTATGTTTCTTTTGGGCTTCTTATGGAAAGATGAAAGTCTTAAGCTTCAGAAATAAATTTGCATAGTTAGTAATTTAGTTACGAATGCTTAGTGAAATTCGAGAAAGATATAGGAATGATGTTATTTCCTTATGTAATTGTGAAGTGTTAATAATTTTAGTACTTGTATCTAGAGTAAACTTTATTCAGTTATTCTTGTGGAAAGCATCATTTAAATCTTCCTTGAGTAGATGATAGCATACTGGAAAGTATTCCCTGTGAATGTGATTAAACCATTACTGGTGTATTCATGTGTATTGTAAGAAACCAGTACTTATTATATGTGCCCATGGATTGGTGAAGTAATCAACCATGGAGGATATGTTTCTTATGAGTATGGAAAATCATATTGTTTATGCGATGTTGCTTATTTGTTTCCCTACTGAGTACTGGTGCAGGAGCACCTAGCTCATTCTCAGCTTCTTTTTCATCTCAGGTTTGATTTGTGTTATTTTAAGTTGGAAAGTTGTTTAGCATGATTTTTGAAGTTGTTCTAGGTTGTTTGGATGAGTTTTGAACTCATTGTGTGGTTTTGGTTTCCTATTTTCAACTTTTGCTCAAAATTGCCAGTTTTGGTGTTGCCTAGCAAAATGTTGTAAAAAGTGAGTTTTTAGTGTGTTTTTGTTTTTGAAAGGTTTTAGAAATGTTTTATGTTTGGATTTAAGGTATAAGAAGTGTTTTTAGATGATGGTTAGTTTTGGAGGTCAATCTTGCATTTTCTAGGCACCAAAAGTTGTCATTTAGGCATCAAAATGTCAAAATTAAGTGCCTTTGGACGTGTACCTGTCCGTATAGGAGGTTAACCAAATTGGAGAGGTATTTAAACTCCTGTTTTAACTTTTTTAAGGGTTGATCATTCGAAGTTATGAGAAGTTTTGCAAACTTGCACTAGTTTTTACTTGGTTTTCTCTAGTTTTTGGCTCCATGTGAACAACAGTCCGTACACCTACTGTACTTGTCCATACTGTTCTTGTATTTTCTGATTCTAACATGTTTTCCTAAACTTTTCCCTTTGGTGGCATTAAATTTGATTAAGTTTTGAAGTTGTAGCAAAATTGTTTTGATTTCACAGTTTCACTGCCCAGTCTAGGAATTTGGGCAAGAATGCTTGACCAACTTGGTTTCTTGGAGTCTTAAAGTGTTCATGGCTTCTCAAGAACCAGTTGGTCAATTTGTACATTATGTAAATATGAGTTTTGGTTTCAAGAGTGCAGGTACAAGGTGTTTTGTGGCCATGGAGCCCTAGGCAAGTAAGCCATTTGGCTAGGGTCTTTGCACAAGTATGATGCTTTGCTCTTCCATAGCATTTGAATCCTTTTGGTGAATAGACATATGTGTTGTCTAAGTGTTGTGAGAAAGAAAAGAGACTTCCTAAGTCTGGAAGAGGAAGGTTATATGTTTCAGTTTCATGAATTGTAAGCCAAAACAGTGAGTCACTGTTTGGTAGTTGTTTTCTTTCCTAGTTTGCTCTCCACCATTCATTGGTGTGAAAACCTCTGTCCATAGTTTGTTTGCTTGTAAACAAGTACATGAAAGGAGTAAGCCCTACTCTTGGGTAATGTAAAAGCCAAGATCAAACAATGATCTCCTTAGGCAAAAAAAAATAAAAATGTAAAACACCCAGCAGGCTGCCACAGTCAAGTATGACTGATTTTTGCATATTGTTGAAGTTGTAAATGGATTTTCTCCTCTTCAAATTGCAGGTATGAAGGAATTCATGTATGAAGAAGATAGAGAATTTCTTATAGAGCACAAAAAAACCTTCAAATATGTGTTTTAACATTGCAAAGTGCAGGTCCAAAATGGAAAAACAGTGAAAAGAGGAAAAGTGCAGCCCCATTTACTTGACAGTGAACTATTTACCATTTGTACTTGCCTAATGCCTTTTGTGCAGGGAAAATTGGATTCCTTCTTGTCTCTAATGTCGTTTATGTTCATATGCTTCTGTTATAATTGGAATTTTGCAAAAAAAAAGTGCAAGTGGAATGCTCAAGTGACTTATATGTTCACTAAGTATAGGACCTTACTATTTTCAAGGATTTGTTGCTGTAATCAGAGTGCAAAGGTTCATAGACCATCTCAAACTTCCTCTTGTTTCACCTCCCTAAGTCAAGACCTCTTGTATGTTGAAAGGCTTCAACCCCATAACCACTCTGGCTTGCTAAAACTATGTTCTTGGGGTCTGTCCCACAAAAGGTGTCAAATTCATGTGAGGACAACTTGTTTCAACTGGCATTGATGTCTTTTGTGCTTTTCATTCACCATTCGTGTACTCGATTTGACCAAAATTCAATTTTTAGGCCTAAAAATGCTATAATCAATTAGCCCTCCTTTTAGGGTTTTGTGCTCACCCTGTTCAAGCGATGGACTTCCAGACTGAAAGGTTTATATTTTTGGATACCCTTTTGGGAGTTCTTGAAGATTCATCAAGTTTGGGGGTCCCTAAGTCCTTCTCCATGACTGTCCCAAAAATGGGCATAAAAGGAGGGTTTTGGAAGGGTTTGTTGTCAAAAACCACATTTCAAGCTTGGGAACCTCAAAATGATTCAAAGACACCTGTTTCTACCTTGTTTTTGGCTAACAAGACCATAACCAAAAAGGTTTAAACCTCACAAAGTGAAGACCAAGATTTTCATGATATGCATACAAAGGAAATTGAATTTTGGTCAAATCGGGTACACAAATGGTGAATGAAAAGCACAAAAGACATCAATGCCAGTTGAAACAAGTTGTCCTCACATGAATTTGACACCTTTTGTGGGACAGACCCCAAGAACATATTTTTAGCAAGCCAGTGTGGTTATGGGGTTGAAGCCTTTCAGCATACAAGAGGTCTTGACTTAGGGAGGTGAAACAAGAGGAAGTTTGAGATGGTCTATAAACCTTTGCACTTTGATTAAAACAAAAAATCCTTGAAAACAGTAACGTCCTATACTTAGTGAACATATAAGTCACTTGAGCATTCCACTTGCACCGCCTCCCTATCATAGTGGTATCAGAGCTCAGCTACACTTGGGACAAAGTAGCAGTTTGACAACCATGGTGACAAATGTAGAATTAGCAAAGAAAGTGGAAGACCAAGAAGAAGAAAATAGGTTACTCAAAGAGAAGTTAGATCTCTTAGAGCAGAAGTTGGGTGAAGTAGAAGTGAAGGCAGATGAAGCCAGCAATAAGATAGAGGGAACAAAAGGTAATGGTAAGCTATTAGCTATAGAGGATGAGACCCCTATACCAGACCCTGTGATAGAGAATGAGCCCTTTTTGAAAGCCTTGAAGGCTATGAGTGGGAGAACACTAGAAGGAGTCCCACTATTCAGTGGTAAAATGGACCCAGAAGTGGTCATGGAGTGGATTGAGGGGCTTGAGAACCATTTTGAGTGTGATGGTGTGACAGAGGCCCAGAAAGTGAAGGTGGCTAAGTCTAGGTTGAGAGGAGCTGCCTTAACATGGAGGAAGTTCATTTAGGATGAATGTGAGAAAGAGGGAAAAAGGCCCATAGCAACCTGGAAGGGAATGTTGTCCAAGATCAGAGAGGCTTACATTCCAGAGTTCTATGAAATACAGCTCCATAGGAGAAGGCAAAATCTTAGGCAAAAGGAGTTAGATGTCAGCACTTACACCGAGGAGTTTCAGAAGTTATGCCTTAGGTCAAAGATTCAAGAGGATGAGAATGTCAAGGTGGCTAGGTATCTCAATGGTTTGAGATGGAACATACAGGAAGAGTTAAGTTTGTTGTGCCCTACAATAGTCCAGAAGTGCTATCAACTTGCACTCAAGGTAGAGGAAAGGAGTAGGAAGAAGCAAGAGCAGCATAACAGAGGCAGAGGAAGAGGCAGAGATGGTCGAGGCCATCGAGGCAGTTTTGGGGGAAGACACATAGACCAAAGGTCCTAGGGGGAATCTAAGCTTATTGAGCAAAGTGGGGATTCTCAAAGCAAACCTAATTTTAGGGGAAGGGGATCAAGCAACCCAGGAAGGGGTAGGTCTAGTGGCCCAGGTAGAGGGTCTTATTTCTCCACAATGAAATGGTACAACTACCAGAAATTGGGTCATCCTACTTATAGGTGTCCTGAAAAGCCTACTTCTTCCCATGGAGGTGAAAGAAAAGTGAACTATGTTCAGGAGGAAGGGTCTTATTTCTCCACAATGAAATGGTACAACTACCAGAAATTGGGTCATCCTACTTATAGGTGTCCTAAAAAGCCCACTTCTTCCCATGGAGGTGAAAGAAAAGTGAACTATGTTCAGGAGGAAGGGAGTAGTACAAGAACTCCAACAATGCACCTAGCACCCGGAGATGGTGAGAGTTTAATGATAAGGAGAGTATTGATGCAAGAACCTCATAAGTGTGAAGTGTCTCAGAGAAGAGCCTTGTTCAGGATAAAGTGCAAAATCTTGGGCAAGGTATGTAAGGTTGTTATTGACTCGGGCTCCACAGATAATATCATCTCAGAGGAGGCAGTTGGTAAATTGAACCTACCTAGAATGAAGCATAGTGAACCCTACAAGGTAACCTGGTTAAACAAGGGGCAACATGTCCTAGTGAATGAACAAGCATGGGTAGACTTCAATATAGGTGAGTACAAAGATAGGATTCTATGTGACATCCTTCCCATGGATGCTTGCCATCTACTATTGGGTAGACCTTGGCAATTTGATAGAAAGGCACACCATGATGGTGAAAAAAACACATATTCCTTTCAAAAGAATGGCATTGTCTACAAAATTCAGTCCCTTAGTGAAGAGACAGAGAACAACAAACCACAGGCACCTAAAGTGCTATTAGTCAAGGAAAAAGAGTTCATCCAAACCATGAAAGAGGGAGATGGGATTGGCTATGCACTTGTAGTGAAACCTAAGGAGGATAAGAAAGAAAAACAAGTAGAGATCCCACAAGAGGTGCAGCAAATTCTTGATAGTTTTAAGAACATCATCAGTGATGGACACCCATCAACATTACCTCCTCCTAGAGCCATTAGTCATCAAATTGACTTTATACCAGGAGCTTCTTTGCCAAACAAAGCAGCATACAAGATGACTCCTGAACAAAACAAAGAGGTAGCTAGACAAATTCAAGAGTTATTGGGTCAAGGATTAATCAGAAAGAGTATAAGTCCTTGTGCAGTGCCCACTGTGTTAGCACCTAAGAAAGGGGGCACATGGAGATTGTGTACAGATTCCAAAGCTATCAACAAGATCACAATAAGATACAGATTCCCCATTCCCAGGATAGAAGATCTGATGGATTGTTTAGGGGGTGCGAGGTATTTCTCCAAAATAGACTTAAAGAGTGGTTACCATCAGATAAGAATAAAAGAGGGTGATGAGTGGAAAACTACTTTTAAAACAAATGAGGGTCTTTATGAATGGTTGGTTATGCCTTTTGGACTCTCTAATGCTCCCAGTACCTTTATGAGGTTAATGAATGAAGTATTGTAGGATTTTCTCAGTAAGTTTGTGGTAGTCTACTTAGATGATATTCTCATCTTTAGTAAGACTAAAGAGGAGCATTTGAAACACTTAGCTATTGTTTTACAAAGATTATCTGATGAGCAGTTAACCATAAATCTTGAGAAATGTGATTTTATGCAGCAAGAGCTAGTCTATCTTGGTTTTGTTGTGTCTAGTGGAGATCTTAAGATGGATCATTCTAAAGTTGCAGCCATAACAAGTTGGCCAACCCCACAATTAGCCAGTGAGGTTTGGAGTTTTCATGGTCTAGCCCAGTTTTACCGAAAGTTTATCAGAGGATTCAGTGAAATTTGTGCACCCATGTTAGATACAATAAAGGGTGGTCATAAGGTTAAGTTTCAATAGACCGAAGCAACCAATAAGGGGTTTGAGTTACTCAAAACTAGAGTTGCTACACATCCAGTGTTAATCCTTCCTAGCTTTGATAAGCTTTTTACCATAGAATGTGATGCCAGTCATCTTGCAGTAGGTGCAGTTTTGAGTCAGGATAACAGACCAGTTGCCTTTTTTAGTGAAAAACTAAATGATGCAAAGAAAAATTATTCATCTTATGATTTAGAGTTATATGCATTGGTGCAGGCACTCAGGAAGTGGAGGCATTACTTTCTTCCTAAAGAATTTGTTGTGTATACCGACAACCAGGCAGTCAGTTTCTTGAATTCTCAGGACAAACTCAACCATAGACATGTGAAATGGGTAGAGTACCTACAAGCATATACCTTCACTCTTAAGCACAAGAAAGGCCAATGTAACAAAGTAGCTGATGCTTTAAGTAGGAAATTGTTGACTATCCAGGAGATCCAAGTAAAGAGTGTTGGGATAGATTGCTTTCGAGATTTATATCCTAATGATGATGATTTTGCTGCTGCTTATACAGTTTGTCTTGCTTTTGAGAATCATTTTCATAGTGAGTATGATGACTATACATTGCGGAATGGTTTGTTATTTAGGGGAGGATAGCTATGTGTTCCTAAAGGTTCCATGAGAGAAAATATCATTCAAGAGAAACACAATGGGTTTTTGAGTGGCCATTTTGGTCTCAACAAGACCTTAGAGTTGGTTCAACATTTTTATTACTAGCCCAAGATGCAGAGAGATGTCCGGAGGTATGTTGAACAATGCATGATATGTCAGAAGGCCAAAGGACATAGCACTAATGCTGGTTTATATCAGCCACTTCCCATTCCTTCTAGGCCATGGGAATGCATCAGTATGGATTTTGTTGTAGGCTTACCGAGGACAAAAATAGGGCATGACAGTATCTTTGTGGTTGTGGACAGATTTAGTAAAATGGCTCACTTTATTCCTTGCAAAACTACTAATGATGCTAGTCATATTGCTTTTCTTTTCTTTAAAGAGGTTGCCAAAATACATGGTTTGCCATCTAGTATTGTATCAGATAGAGATGTTAAGTTTTTGGGTCATTTTTGGAAGACTTTGTGGAAGAAATTGGGTACTAACTTGTCGTTTGGCTCAGCTTACCATCCACAGACAGATGGCCAAACAGAGGTGGTGAATAGAACATTGGGTAATCTACTTAGATGTCTCACCAAGGAGTATGGACAAAGTTGGGATCAGCTTATCCCACAGGCAGAGTTTGCCTACAATGACAGTGTAAACAGATCCACTAGTAAGAGCCCATTTCAGATTGTTTATGGTATGCATCCAAGAGGTGTTTTTGAGTTACATGATGTGACTAACTTGCAACATGTTAGTGGGATAGTAGAAAACATGGCACAATCTCTCAAAGAGATACATGAACAGGTTAAAAAGTCTTTGCAGGATACCACAACAAGAGTCAAGGAAAGGGTGGATGCTTCAAAGAGGGATGTCCAATTTACAGTTGGGGATTTTGTGATGGTGCATCTCAACAAGTCTAGATTACAGAAGGGAGTTCCTACCAAGTTACAGATGAGAAGAATTGGACCTTGCAGGATTTTGGCTAAGTATGGTCCAAATGCTTATAAAATTGATTTACCTGCTGATGTTTCTTTATCTCCTATCTTTAATGTTGCAGATTTGGTACCTTTCAAGGGGTAGCCTCTAGCAGAGAATCAAAGAGTTTCAGACATTTCAAATTCCCTTTCTGATCTACCTCTCCCCTCTTCTTCTTCTCCCATTCCTGAACAGGTACTTGATTCCAGAATCATCAAGAAGACTAGAAGGCATGACTACTTTGAGCATTTGATCAAATGGAAAGATCAACCAGCTTCTGAAGCCATTTGGATACCTAAAAGTGACTTCACCAAGGCTGGTATTCCTCTCTCTATTCTACCCAAAGGAGTCACATGACTTCTTTGTCACTGGGGGAGTATGGTGCAGGAGCACCTAGCTCATTCTCAGCTTCTTTTTCATCTCAGGTTTGATTTGTGTTATTTTAAGTTGGAAAGTTGTTTAGCATGCTTTTTGAAGTTGTTCTAGGTTGTTTGGATGAGTTTTGAACTCATTGTGTTGTTTTGGTTTCCTGTTTTCAACTTTTCCTCAAAATTGCCAGTTTTGGTGTTGCCTGGCAAAATGTTGTAAAAAGTGAGTTTTTAGTGTGTTTTTGTTTTTGAAAGGTTTTAGAAATGTTTTATGTTTGGATTTAAGGTATAAGAAGTGTTTTTAGATGATGGTTAGTTTTGGAGGTCAATCTTGCATTTTCTAGGCACCAAAAGTTGTCATTTAGGCATCAAAATGTCAAAATTAATTGCCTTTGGACATGTACCTGTCCGTATAGGAGGTTAACCAACTTGGAGAGGTATTTAAACTCCTATTTTAACTTTTGTAAGGGTTGATCATTCGAAGTTATGAGAAGTTTTGCAAACTTGCACTAGTTTTTACTTGGTTTTCTCTAGTTTTTGGCTCCATGTGAACAACAGTCCGTACACCTACTGTACTTGTCCATACTGTTCTTTTGTTTTCTGATTCTAACATGTTTTCCTAAACTTTTGCCTTTGGTGGCATTAAATTTGATTAAGTTTTGAAGTTGTAGCAAAATTGTTTTGATTTCACAGTTTCACTGCCCAGTCTAGGAATTTGGGCAAGAATGCTTGACCAACTTGGTTTCTTGGAGTCTTAAAGTGTTCATGGATTCTCAAGAACCAGTTGGTCAATTTGTACATTATGTAAATATGAGTTTTGGTTTCAAGAGTGTAGGTACAAGGTGTTTTGTGGCCATGGAGCCCTAGGCAAGTAAGCCATTTGGCTAGGGTCTTTGCACAAGTATGATGCTTTGCTCTTCCATAGCATTTGCATCCTTTTGGTGAATAGACATATGTGTTGTCTAAGTGTTGTGAGAAAGAAAAGAGACTTCCTAAGTCTGGAAGAGGAAGGTTATATGTTTCAGTTTCATGAATTGTAAGCCAAAACAGTGAGTCACTGTTTGGTAGTTGTTTTCTTTCCTAGTTTGCTCTCCTCCATTCATTGGTGTGAAAACCTCTGTCCATACTTTGTTTTCTTGTAAAAAAGTACAAGAAAGGAGTAAGCCCTACTCTTGGGTAATGTAAAATCCAAGATCAAACAATGATCTCCTTAGGCAAAAAAAAAAAAAATGTAAAATGCCCAGCAAGCTGCCACAGTCAAGTATGACTGATTTTTGCATATTGTTGAAGTTGTAAATGGATTTTCTCCTCTTCAAATTGCAGGTATGAAGGACTTCATGTATGAAGAAGACAAATAATTTCTTATAGAGCACAAAAAAACCTTCAAATATGTGTTTTAACATTGCAAAGTGCAGGTCCAAAATGGAAAAACAGTGAAAAGAGGAAAAGTGCAGTCCCATTTACTTGACAGTGAACTATTTACCATTTGTACTTGCCTAATGCCTTTTGTGCAGGGAAAATTGGATTCCTTCTTGTCTCTAATGTTGTTTATGTTCATATTCTTCTGTTATAATTGGAATTTTGCAAAAAAAAAGTGCTTGTGGAAGGCAAAAGTGTAAAATTGTCAAATGTTGCATTTCCTTTGTATGCATATCATGAAAATCTTGGTCTTCACTTTGTGAGGTTTAAACCTTTTTGGTTATGGTATTGCTAGCCAACAACAAGGTATAAATAGGTGTATTTGAATCATTTTGAGGTTCCCAAGCTTGAAATGTGGTTTTTGACAACAAACCCTTCCAAAACCCTCCTTTTATGCCCATTTCTGGGACAGTCATGGAGAAGGACTTAAGGACCCCCAAACTTGATGAATCTTCAAGAAATCCCAAAAGGGTATCCAAAAATATAAACCTTTCAGTTTGGAATTCCATCGCTTGAACAGGGTGAGCACAAAACCCCAAAAGGAGGGCTAATTGCTTATAGCCTTTTTAGGCCTAAAAATTGAATTTTGGTCAAATCGGGTACACGAATGGTGAATGAAAAGCACAAAAGACATCAATACCAGTTGAAACAAGTTGTCCTCACATGAATTTGACTCCTTTTGTGGGACAGACCCCAAGAACATAGTTTTAGCAAGCCAGAGTGGTTATGGGGTTGAAGCCTTTCAGCATACAAGAGGTCTTGACTTAGGGAGGTGAAACAAGAGGAAGTTTGAGATGGTCTATGAACCTTTGCACTCTGATTACAGCAACAAATCCTTGAAAACAGTAAGGTCCTATGCTTAGTGAACATATAAGTCACTTGAGCATTCCACTTGCACTGCCTCCCTATCAAGTACCAAACCTTAGGTTGTGGGTAATTCAGTATGTTAAGGGGTAGTATTCAAAGTCACCATTCCTTAAATAGTATGGATTGGCGTATGAGTAATATCGGCACAAAGTGACTTTAGCTTCTCTATTTTGAGGAATGATATAGTTATACTATAAAACTGTATCAAAGGTGTACTCAATACTTTCCCTTTTGATGAATCTATTTATAGGTTTATGTGTGACAGCCCATTCCTCTCCTTTATTTGAGCATTTTGATGGTGACTCTTGAGCATAGTGATGGTGTATTTTGGAGGATCCTTTTCCTTGTCTTCATGAAAGGTAGGTTTATCCACATGAGCTTCCAGTTAATATGTGTTGGTGGGCATGTGGGTGGACCTTAGTCATGTATACCTCTAGCTTATGGCGAGTATCCTTATAGATACGTCGCTATGTGGGACATGACCTGCGCGTTCTTGTTTCCGCTAGGTACACTACCATGCGAGATACGTCCATTGCATGTCTTCTCCGCTTGGGGTATGGCCATGCCGCGTGACGACGTGATGTGGGGTGATGTCGAGGTGCACACTGCCATGCCATGTGGGTAGTGTGACTATGTCACACCACATGATGAGCTACTGCAATAGCTAGATGATTGTTCCTTCCTTCCTCATTGGTGGCTAGATGCTAGTCACATAGCGATGTTATGTGCAGTTGTGATATTCTTATTTATTTGTTTGTGGACTAGCAATTTATTCTACTTTGACTTTGAAGGTTTAGCCATGATCTTGTGATCTTTGGCATTCTTGATTTGGTGTTGCAAAATTCTGGATTATTTTCTTTCCTTACTGTTGGAATTGATGATTTATTATCTTTATTCATCTGTACTTTGGTGGCTAAACTGGTTTATCCTTATTGTTTTCGTATGCTGGTCTTGTGTTGAAATGTGAAATTCCTCTCCAAGGATGTATGAGATGGTCTTGGTAGAGTGTGTACGAGGAAGTAGATGTAGGGAACCTTGAGGATGGGGTATGTGAGGATGTGATGCAACTAGGATCCACTACCTACCTATGTGTGGTGACTATCTCTTGGAGGCTAACCACCTTACTCAACAAGGGATGTTCACAAAGGTCTTGTATGGAAGGTAGCACTGCTATGGTGTGCCTAGCACCATCGAGCCTTGAGTGATATATTGGATATTTATGATCATATTATTGTTCTGAGATCAGGCATAGAGATGCTGATTGTGCATGTTAACTTTGACCAAGCATTAGACATGCTCACATGTGGCCTTTTGAGTTATGCATTCCAGTTTGTGGATGGTTATTATTTGAATCATGGAGTAAATTGTGTTAACTTGTCACTATGTTATGGGACATAGTCTTTGGAAAGTTTTTCTTATGCCTAACAAGTGTAAACAATTGAGTTATTTATGTTGCTCTTATTCATGAAAGTTAACTTGGTTGTAGAAATTAAAATTTTGAAGCTAGTTCTATGCGATAAAGTTTAATGAAAAAGATGGATTGGTAAAAGAAATTGATCATGATGGCATGTTTTCTTGTCATGTTTGATAGATGAGTATGGTAATTGTTGCTTACCTCTTTTAATGCTTTAATTTGGTGTAATGAAACGAAGAAAGTTCTTGTATCTCTACTATGATTGTGGGTAATTCCTAGAATGTTATAAGAAATGTATGGTTTTAGATGTATCTTGCCAATGGATAATGGCATTCGTAAAGGATTTAGCAATAATGTTTCATTTATTTATGGAAAGATTCCTATGTGCAATTTAATATTTGATGAATGAGTTTCAGGGCTAATGCGTGCGACATGTTCTCCATCTAGCCTTACGACTTCTAGGAG
Organism: Cryptomeria japonica; assembly: GCF_030272615.1. NCBI lineage: Eukaryota > Viridiplantae > Streptophyta > Pinopsida > Cupressales > Cupressaceae > Cryptomeria > Cryptomeria japonica. The sequence goes on along the minus strand of NC_081414.1, from coordinate 191,579,369 downwards.
TAAGTCAGAACCTAGGGGGGAGAATGTAGTGTACCCCTGCCCTAATCAATTTCTAGTCTCGGTTTGACCTTGGTTAGTTTATCATAATATAATGATTATAGTCAGATGTTTTGATTTTAGTGCATACCTGTTAATGTGGTTTTCACAACAATTCATATGCAAGTTATTAATTCTCCTATTTCATGTTATTATCTCAGGCTAACACTCTCATTAAGTTTATATATGTATGTATGTATGACTCTTGGTTGCAGGAGATTTTAGGTACAGTGCCACATGGGTGCGAGGTTCGTCATCACCTGAATTCGCATGTTTGAGTGTACCTCTTTAATCCTTAGAGTTGGATTAGGTGGTCATGATAACCTCATTTGACCATAGTCGTGCTCAAGTGAGTGTCGTCAATCGTCATTGGTATCCCCTTTGGTTGGGTATGTGGGTCGTCTGTCTATGTGGATTTCTTGGGTTGCATGTTTGGTGTGTGTGGTTAAATTGAGCAATTAATCCTTAATCTTTAATTTGATTTAATGTGTGTTTATGCATTAGTTTATTTTGGGATTAAATTAAATAGGCTCCCTTTTTATGTGATTAATCGTTAATTGAAGTGCTCGATTCAGTTTGGTAGCAAGTTCAATTAAATGGTTAAATTTAAATATTAAATGTATTCTGTTTATGCTTATGAAAAGAAAGATTTAAATTTAATTGAAATAGAATTAATTTAATCTTGTTGGCTTTTTGAAATAGAAAGGTTAATTTCAGTTATTGGAGAAAATCAATTTTAAATTGAAAAGAAAATTTAATTTATTGATATAGTTTTAAAGAATGATTTTTGAGGAATTATTTTAAATAAAATATTTCAATTCCAAAAAAAAAATTTGGTCAAACTTCTTCCATTTAACCTTGACTTTTGGAAAATACGGGAGGTTGATTTTTTTTGGAAAAATATTTTTGGATGAAAAAATTGGGGGTTTTGGGAAGAGAAGGAATTTCTTGAGATGGAGAATTGGGTTCTTCTTCAATCTTGCCAGGATTGCTTAAACAGGTAGGCCTCTGGTTAATTTCATTGGTTTCTATGTTTTTAAAAGATTGTTTTTGGAGTTTTTAAAGAAATGTGGTTGTGATTGTAAATAATCTCTTATTTTGTGGAAAATGGTAGAGTTGTAATGAAATCACAAACTCAAACCCACCTCCCTTCTTCCCCAGCTCTCAGATTTTAAATTTGGTTGTTCAGATTATTTTTCTAAAACCAAATTTTGGGGGTTTGGCTGTTCTTGATAAACTTGGTTAAAATTTCCATTAAAGGTTCCCTGATTAAGTTTTAATTTGAAATTTAGATTGGGGTTTGGTAGATTTGTGGTTTAAAAATGTGTAAATAAATCTTATTTTGCCAGTATTGCATTGTTTTGGAGAAATTCCCCTTCTTGAATCTCGGTATTTGATAAAAACAAAAAAAAAACCATGCTGTTGGAAATTTGGTTTTAAGTCTCACTGAGACTATTTATTTTTTTACTGTGTCTTATTCACAGTAATTTATTTTAAAAAAAAATTAAGAAAAAAAATTAAAAAAAATTATACAAAGACCCACGTGGAGGGGAATAACCCCACCACGTGGGGTGGCAGTAGGGCTACCAAAGGTAGCGGCTGCTACTAATTGGTAGCAGCGCTACCCAAGGTAGCGAATTGCTACCAATTGGTAGCAGCACTACCCAAGGTAGCGAATTGCTACCAATTGGTAGCAGCGCTACCATTGGTAGCGTGAGCTACCAGGGGGCCCATGTGGGGTCCACGTGGATAACCCCCCCCGTTCTTTTCCATTTTGAAATCGTTATTTTTTTTAAAATATATTTTTTAATGCAAAAAAAAAATATATAATATTTTAATATTTTATATAAATGTTAAGTTTTTAATTATGATTAAATTTGTCATTAATTAATAGTTCATGAATAATTGTTATTAATTAATTGTATAGTGTTAAATATACATTGATTAATATTCAAATCTCATTTTATTATTAATGCAGATTTTTCTAATTAAATATTTGATTTAGTAATTTCGTTATTAATTATTAATTTGTTATATTTAATTAATCACGGATTAATAAATATATACATTAGTTAATAGTTAATTTTGGTATTTTTCTATATGTACGTAAGGAAGTAATTTTGTGGATTTGGGAAAAGCTTACCTATTTTTGGTTCTTTTAATGTATATTTCCTTAAATCAAAAAAATTTAACTTGGTTCTGGAAAGATGAACTTGGGAAATTATTTTCGAACCAACATGACAATGATGTTTTATTTGTAGAGTGATATCATATTTAGTTGGTTAATGACTATTTAATTATATTCATGTGAACTTGGTTTAAGAACTCATAATGGCGCATTTATGTATGTTCGATGCAATCAACCTTAGAGAGTTAGAAAACCAAGAGCAAATTGTATCTAAATGAGGTAGATAACTGCAATCTAACTTGGATCATATAGAAAACTTGATCGACTTTCTATGTTTAAATCAGTATGGGAAAATATTGTCTTTTTCGGTTATTGCCTATGCGAGTTTAATTTTTGTATTCGCTTTTACTTAAGTAATGGCAAGTCTTATTTTGTTTGATAGGACCCTGTTATATGAATTGATTTGGGGTACCTGTTTATGTCCTTAGTATCGAGTTTGACTGTTATTTGTGGTGGTGTTGTAATTGGTCATATCCTTTATGTGGGTGTCGAATGATGATTTGTCATTGACCATAGTTGGTCAGGTCTCTGGTTAGAGTACCATCAGTAAGTGTACCTCTTTTGAGTCGTGTTTGACCAGATCATTGTTCCCTCCTTTTTTGAACTTCATTTGCTTAACCATGTCTGTTCCTTGGTTTCTGAGGTCAATTGAGTATAGTCTAGTGTCGTATGGGAAAGTGGCTTTCGATTGGGGGCCTCGCCCAAAGTGGCTGCTGGGTAACCCATCGAAAGTGAGTCTAATAAGTGATAACCTAACAGTAGATTAGAATGTTAATCTCTAAGTAAGATAATTGTGCCTCACACATGGGACGAGTGCTAACACAGACTTGACATGCTGTGAGAAGGCTTGAAATGGAAAACCATCATCCTTGTCTTCATGAGAGGATGTGTGGGTCCACATGAGGCTTGGATGGGTCGGAGGTTCGGATTAGGTTGCCAAGGTAACCCAGTGTATGGGTTGGAACCTATGAAGACCTGCCACGGTAACCATGTGAGGTTGTGTGATGACACTTGTCCCTACGTTCGCTAGTGTGTTGTTGTATTGTCTGGATAGGAGCACTTTTGTGGAGTCATACTATTGTTTATACCTTTGTGAGAACCTGATTTCATGCTAGACCTTGGGTTGTGATGTCTTAGTTTTGCGGATGCTCCAGTGGACCTTTGTATTTGCTTCATTTTTATGTTTAGATGGATCCTTTCCTATTCAGGGATCAATTATGTATTTATTAACCGATGTGGTCATTTGTATATTGGTTATGTTTCGCCTTGATGGCAGGATTGTAAATAATGAGAACCTCATGTATTCTTAACTTTATTAATTATCAGAGGGGTCTTGTAGTTGAGCAGACCCAAAGATGTAGCCCTTTAGGGGTGAACTCCGAGATCATCTTGGTGTTATGTGATGCTTTTGTCCTCATGTTTCATGTTTAGTGTTAGCATGTATGAATGACATTTTGATAGAATGTATAAGTGGATAAGATGAAATTAATTTTAAATGCATGTATGCAATTCTCTCTTAGATGTAGTAAAATGGATCATGAATGAATGTATCTTAGTATAATGGAATACATTCATTTATTGTTAAGGAAATTAAGTATGCATGGAAAGAACTCATTAGTTTATGATGAAATTAAAGTGTGTTATTAAATTAGATGCATGGCTTAAATTTTATTGAAAAGTATGAACGAAAGGTATAGATAAATCTTAATGGATGAACCTTATTTTGTGATTTATATTTTCATCTTCTGAAAGAAATTATCCTTGTTTAAGAATTATCTCGTTATAAGATAATCAACTTATGGGATTTATTAGTGTGAGTTAAGTGAATTGTGGAATTAAGTAATCACATTGGGGAACCTTGTAGGTGTTAGTTGATGTCTTCCACTATGTAATCTGAATTTTGATATCTCGTTGTATCTTAATGTTGTGTTTATCTTTAAAAAAAAATTATTGCACTCCATTTGTATGTTTTAGCTTTATCACTTTGGGGTTTCCTGGCGGGGCATTACAACCCAAATACCATAAATTGCATGATTGAGCCGAGATTTAAAAAATAATTGCATTAATGCATTCTATCTTCGAGGTAATCCAGTGAATTGAGCTCTGCAACAACGTTAGAGAATTCAGAGTGTTGGGTGTGGGAAACTTTTAGAAAATTGGTTAAGTTTTTCTCTTGCAAGTAAAATGAGCAAGGCAACAAGTGGAACTTGAGGTTCCAAGCCTAAGGCCACTGAGGAAAAGACGATTAAGAAATACAAAGAAGAATTTGTAGATTTGCTGCCAGGGACTTCCGTTGCTTTGAATACAAATAATTTGGCATGGAAAGATTTATGGAGCCAATGCAAAAACCCGACCATGCTTCATATGAATGGTTCTGCTCTATTTCATTATTTCTGGAATAATAGGGTTAAGGGTGTCCCGATGTCAAACCCTTGGGATTTAAATATTGCAAAGTTAATTTTGCCATATGTGTATGTTGATGTGGATTTGATCAAAGAGTTGGCCAAACACTATTGCCCAGTATCTAGCATAATCAGAAGAAAGAACCAGTCTTCCCTAGTTTCAATTAACAGAGATAGCTTTGTTGAAGATTTCCAGATTACTGGTGCTGCATGTACAGATATAGATTTGAAGCGGTTTGCAGAGGATTACGACAAATACAAAGGTGTTGTCAAGAAGCATGCAATTCCTGAATACATGCCTAGGGTGAATAGGAAACCGGCTATAATTATAGATAGTATCCAACCACCATTTGACATCACACCTTTCCACCATTATATGCATTGTACAATCTATGGATTATGCAAAGTGTTGAGTTTTGATGGAGATTCAACAGTGTCAGTTGAATTACTGATGATGGCTATGGACATTCAACACCCAGATGTTAACAAAGATTATGATTATGTGGGCTATGTGGTTGAACACATTCATAATACTCTAGTTGAAATTCAGAGTGGTGCACCCAGCCCTACATTCAAGCATTATTCATTGCTGATGCATTTAATCTTGTTCTATAATGTTGAGTTCATGGATAAAGAATTGGAGCTTTTCAGAGAAGAGTTGGGTGTCTTAATGCCAATACAAAGATGGACCCAGGTTTGGGACAGTAGTTCTCCCCATTCTTCTTTCCTTTTCTTTGAAAATTGTATTGTTTTGCCAATTATGGAAATGCTAGGAATAAATAGGGAAAGATTGTCAATTAATGTTAGGAGATTTTTGAGACCTTACCAGTATGTTCCAAACTAGTCTATTTCACATAACTGGGGGGAATTTTTCCTTTTTGATAACTTTACTGTGATCAGAGTCTATGGGTGTCCTCAGCCTCCCCATATTTTACCAAAATTTGTTCCAATTAGCATTGCTTTTATGGAGTTTATTTGGCAATTGACCCTAGTTGAAAAACAATACCTTGAGAAAAATAGGATGGGTTCTCTTCTTCCTAGGCTTTGGGTTGCATCTGATTTTACCATTGGTAGGAGTTCCTTTGATGAAGTAAACAATTTCCTTAAACAGTATAGGTTGGTTAATGTTGTGTCTAGATTTTGTGATCTTGAACAATTTATAAAACACACATTGCCAAAAATGACACCTTAGGCCACAATAAAGGACCTTGAACCATTGAATGATGAAGATGTGGTTAGAAATTTTCTAAGAAAAGAGGAAGTACAAGAAAGGAGAAGAAAATGGAAAAAAATGATGAGAGTTGAAGCAGAATTGAAGGCTGCTGACCCTAGTTTCTCAGGTTTTTGCCCTGATAACCCGTACCTGGAGAGGATTGACAGAATGTTGAGTTTATATGAAACTCTGATGGAACAAATGCCTCAAATTCCAGAAGTGGCTGCTCAGTAGCAAGACCCCAAAGATGGACATTCTTCACATGGAAAGAGGCCGCTTAGTGTGTATGTTGATGATGTAGAGAGAGGGGATGAAGTTGAATCTACCCGAGTGCCACCTACAAAGAAACAAAAAACCAAAGAGGTCGGTACAATTGTGAGGAGAGACCCTGCTAGAGCAATTGTTACACAACAAGGACAATACTTTCATCAAATAAGGACACATCTCAGAGAAGTAGAGCAGAATGAAGAACAGGGAGAAACAAATGCAGCCCTTGCTCAAGGCTTTGATGAGCATGTGATGTTGTCAAATGAGTTCATGAAAGATGATGACTCTATTAAGTCAAATGAATTTAAAAGTTTTTTGACAAGGTTGAAACAAAATCAATTAAGACAAAATCTGATCATAGAGAAAGGAAATGTAGAAAAGAAAGAGGAGATGATCAAGGCACTACAAGAATATGATCCTAACAAGGAGCAAATATCTGTGGAACAAGAAAGACAATTGATTAAGAGTATCAGTATGATTATGATGCCTGACTAGGATATCCAGTCTATTTTTATTATTGATCAGATTAGGAAGCAAGAGGAACCAATGTTTAAAACTGAATTTGAAATTGGAGATGTATTAAGAGGATCAGGATTTAATACCAAGTCAAAGACACTTGTTGCTTGGTCTTTGGACCCTTCCACTCAAAAGCCCCACCTTCTAAATATCTAAGTAGAAAAGAAAGCTGACAGAATGATCTGGAATTTGCAGAACACAACTGACATGAAGATTGCCTCATTTTTTATTCAGGTTTCTTTCATGAATTTATCAAAAATAGAGGATTTATCAAGAAGATACACAAAAACATATAGCCAATTGATTGCATTATCTAAAAAATATGAAGAGACATTGATGAAGAAGGGCACTCTAGAGGAAGAGTTAGTGGAGTTGAAAGAAAAAATTGCAAATGAGTCCCCTCCAATACAGATTATAGAATAAGTACAAGAAATACCAGTTGATGTGACAACAAAAATGGAGGAATACACAAAGAAAATTGAAAATCTTGAAAAGGAACAAAATTTCAAGGCTATCTCTAGGATATCAGGAATTTTGAAACACAAGATTAATGTATTGAAAGGAAAATTAGTGGTAATGCATGATTTTCACATTTCTTTGAAAGAGGACAGTAAAACTTCCTTTGAGGCTGTCACTTTTCTTGGACCTTTGTTCAATGTTTGGTTAGGAAGAAGCAGATTAATGGATAAGATGGATACTGCAATGATGTATAGTGATGACTTCCCTCCCCAGATCAGTGACACTAAAGACATGGTGGAGGTAATGAATGCAGCTTATGCATTTTTCACAAGGAAGGATATGCTTATAAATGAAAAATTGCAGATATTTGGGGAAGGTTATAGTAAATTGGTGCCTTCAATTTATGGTATTAATGGAGATTTGAAATCAAATTTTTATTGGACCAGCGAATTTGATTTGATTCTGGAGAAAGAAGAAATAATCAAGCATATAGATGAATAGGTTGATGTTGATTTCCTTAATAGTATACTTGATTCACTGTTCAAGGTTGAGGTTGACCATGCAAATTTTATTGTTGAGGCCAGGGCAGTTACAGATGCCAGATGGACAGATTCAATTGCAAAGTTGGAAGAGGTAAAGGCATTCAGTTGGCCAATAGACAAAGAGGTGGATAGGTGGCAAGCCATGCTAAAAGCAAAGCAAAAGAAGAAATGTCAGGTTGAGGTAGCTACCCAAGATTCCTCACAGTAATTATAAGCTTGTTGAATCCTCATCTTATAAAAGGATTCCAATATTAATTTGAGAGGGATGGCCACTTTTTCTTTTTGATCGGTAGTGAGGGATGGCCAGTTGGCCACTTTTATTGTTGTTGAAAACTCTTATATAGTTATAATAGTTCAACAGTTCAAGAATTTGATAAGTGCATAGTTGAATCCCATTTTGAATTTACTTTTTGATATCATTATGAAAATAATATCAATATCATTTACAATTTGAGATCTTCACATAATTGTCTTTGTGTTGAATTTATGTTTTCACTGTGAATTGAATGGTCAAGGGTTTTTTAGTTTACATATGAATCTGGGTTGTGTATGTAATGGCATATTCATTCCTATTTACCTGCAAATGAATCTTATTGAAGTTTGTTATCAGGTTGTCTTTGAATTGTAAGTGACTCTATGCCCTAGGATAAGGCACTGGTCTGTTGTCTTGATGTTGACTTGGTGAAGTGACCTTCCAATTATAATAGTTGATTCATTATGGGTGAATATGTTTTCTTGTTTGCCTTTGATTATGAAATTATGATTTATCTATAACATCTATCATGGAATTGGATCCTCAAAAGATATTCCCTTTAATTGAGTTGCATGCATGTTTTACTAATTTTGTTGTATTCCTATCTATTGTGGTGTTTGATACTTTCATTCTTAATACTCTTATGATTTTATATGCTATGGATGCTTATGTAATATATTATGCATTACTGGGCATAATAGGAAGTATTAAATGAAAAATTATATACACCATAACAATGCAACAAATGAAAAAAGTTAAAACTCATGATTCTGATCATTTGAAAGAGATAGAATTATACACTGGAGAGAAATAGATCAAAATTTAACTTCTATTGAATAAAATTACTACTTCTGTCGAACGTCGCAAAATAAATTTATATATAACTCCTTCAAGAACTTGCACAAATCTTGACACTAAATGCTTTTCATTTTCTCTATAAATGACTATACAACTTGCTCCCTTCACCTAGAGTCTAGATTCACTACTGGAACCAAAAAAGGAACCCCAATGACTATACAACTTGCAAAACTGCTTGAGCCATGCCATTATCACCCTGATGCCTTTAGATGGAATGTGAGATGGTATGTTCTGTCCAACAGATCATTTCCAAAAAGAGGAGGAAGCCTTCATGCCCAGGAAAAGAGAAAATGGAAAGAAGCACTCGAGCCTTCATGCCCATGATCAAGGAAAGTGGAAAGAGGAGCTTTAGGGTAAATGTAATATGTTGGGGAGGGGTTGCAGCTTCCATGTCATCATAAAGATGACTAGCTGCCACTCCCCACCCAAACAAATCCTTCTTCAAACCCCTTGCCATCCTATGGCAGAGTAGAAGCAGAGGATGTTCCATGCTTGGCCTTTCTTGATAAGAAAAGGCTTTCACACCCCCTTTGGAAATCCTTCTCACTTTCATAACCCCTCTGACAATAAACAAACTCACATAGGAGAAAACAAAAAAACACCCATCCGGTATCACAGAGCACACAACAACTCCATGCACGATCTTGCTCAAACATGATCTTCCTTTCTGAGGAAACAACCACTCTCAAAAAATGAAAAAGGTTTCTTTTCTCTTCTACCAATTAAGTCACCACTCCATTGTATTTATAACCTTTTAACACTTCATTTGGTGATGCTCATTCAAGTGAAAAATCATCATTTTGGTGTTTTTCAACATGACTGTAGACTCTAGAAGTCACTGTCATGCCTATCAAATCCACTGCATCCTGCTAAGGCTCATCTATTGTGAATGATTTTGTTATGATTTTATTCCTCCTTGATTGGACAAATTCTACTTCAGAATCCCTGTCAACAAGCAATCTAAGGTCTGATTTCTCAGAGAAATCCGTGATCTCCCATCTCTAACTCAAAAGCTATCCAATCCTTTTATGCCTCTAAAACCATCGTCCTCTCTTGTCTAATCAACCTCAACTCCAGCTTGGTTTGGGTTTACATCATGAGGTCTCTATCTTTTTGGGTGTTAGCATTTTATGTTACCAAGTTGGAGATTGTTAATGAAATTGCTTTGGTCTCGGGGTCTCGATTTGGTTTGATGTCATACATTATAGTCACGAGAGTTAGCGAGTAACTCATTTCATACAGTTGTCGCTAGCTCTCATGTTTGTTTAATGTTAGCTTTTTTAGGTCGCGAGCTAGTGACTAGATAGTTTGTGGTTAAGTTTTATGGTTATCACCAACTCGTGAAGTTAAATATCTGAAGACCTGATCAAGGTGAGAGATTGTGAGTGAAGTGCTAGCGGTTAAGAGATAAACATTTTTATGTTGGCGAGTACTTGACAAGGGTTAAAGTTACCAATATCTCCAAGTCGCTGCGGTGACGAGGACTTAACATTTTGTGGTCAAGAATTGGCGAGTGGCAGTTCAGTTTCCCTTAGTCGCTAGATCTCAAGGTTATAAAGGCTTACCATTTTCAGCTTGTGAGTTGGAGATAGAGTTGTAAGGGCTTGTTGTTAGGTCACGAGATTTACTAATGGGTAGTCTTTCAGGCAAAGAGTTGATGACTGTGTGCCAGGTGTTTTAATGACTTAATATCTTGAAATCGCCAATATATTTATTTTATGGTTTGAAAATAGCTTGAAATCACCAATATTTTATTTTTATGGTTTGAAAATAGGTTGAAATCGCCAATATTTTTTTTTAATGGTTTGAAAATAGGTTGAAATCGCCAATGCAAATATTTTTTGGTTTTAAAAACATTACAATTTGCCCATGCAAATATTTTTTTTGGTTTTAAAAATATTACAATTCACCAGGATTTTTCACAAACTTTGAGCGATCACGGTTAATTCACTAATGGAGATTATCATTTTTTCGCCGAAAACCACAAAAATTTGCCAGTAAAATTAAAATTTTCCTCGAGAATTACACAACTTTCGCCATATTTTTACACCTTGTCCAAGGGGGGGGGTTTCCTAAAGTTTTCCCTAGACCCAACGAAGGTGTCTCTTTGGATTATCTTTTGGTAAATAATTAAACTATTGATCTTAATTAAACTTATAAAACAATTTAATCTTCTCCTAACATTGGCTTAGCCATTGAGAGATGTTTTTAATACTCCTCCAAGGTGTTGGCTCTGAAATCAACACATAGTTTATTCAATTTATCTCTGTCAGTTACCCAACCCTCAATGTTACAATTTGATATCTTTTATTATGGTTAGTTTGATTGAATTTAACTCTCACAGAGAGACCAATCAGAATAGAATGCAAATAGCCACCTTTTGTCTCAGATGCACTCTATATTCTTCTAACTTGCAATTATAACATTAAATTTTCACACAAGTATTTAGGATAACAATCATCAACCATAGATAATTATAATAGAGAACTGATTTGAAAGCAAAAGCATCCACACCACAATTAGCGTATAAGTGAATTGGCTACTGTATTAATTTCAAAATAAGAGTCTTTTCTTGAACATGTGTATCAAAATTATTGATAATGTCTAACTTGTCACTCCTAACTTCATCTTGCAAATGATTACATCAAATATTTATAACATATCATAGGGTCATGGCCTTTAAAAAGTGTCTTTTGGAAATAAACTAAGAGATTAATTTAAAGGAAACTAATCATTATCTAGTCAAGCACAAGTGTTCTTTGGTCAAATGCTCCAAGTACTCTTTGTTGTAATGGGTGTCACAACCATGGATTGTATCTCTTGATTCAACCTCCATTGTTACCATGTCCTCCATGCAGTCCACCACTGTGTCTATGTTTCTTGCTTTAGCTGCTTTCATTGCATTCTTGAATACTATCTGATGATCTTGAACCCAATCCATTTTCTCATTTAGGTCTCCATCTTTATTGAGCCAGGGTGGGATGACATTTGATCCATCTCCTATAAAATCAGCACTTTCATACCTTAGCACCTCTAGATATTCTTTATGTGTTTTGATCAATTCTCCACAATTTTAAATAGCATCAAGGTCCAACTTGTCTTTCCCTTCGAGCTCCTCAATCTTGCCTTGAAGTCTTTTATCTAACCTTTCATTCTCCTCAATGGTCGATTAGTTAATTGAAAACATTTCTCAATATTAATCCATCCATACCATACATTTGGTAAACCTTTTCTGAACAAATGCAAATAGTGTCTCAGTCTTGACACTTTTCAACTAGGCTTGGAGCTAGAGATTTTCTTCCTTAAGTTTTCTAGCTTTAGTCTGCGGTTGTGAGCTTTCACCTTGTGCTAACAATTTATGTGGCTCTTTCTGCTTTATGAATTCTTTTAAACGATCAATTTCTTTACTCAACCTAATGTTCTCTATCTTACCAAACTCCTTCTCTTTCAACAACAAATTGAATTTGGACTTTATTGAACTTAGCAACATTAACACCCAGATCAGCAATGATAATTGGATCTGTCTCTCCTACCTTTAGTGTCATGATGTGCCCAAAATATTTCTAAGTATATATAATCATTGGTTTTTTGTGTGGAGGGTAGAGAGACCAAATTAATATGGAATTTTCATCAAGATTATACATGGAGACCATATATACCTGGGTTACTCCTTCAAGAGACAATTTATGTATGGCATCTATATCATGGAGGAAACTATCAAATACCAAAGCTGAATTTAAATCTCATTTGGGAAATATCAAAACACTTGCATCCTCAACTAGCTTCCTCCCTCTCTCAGGGGTCATCTGACTCATTTCTTGCTCAACTTTACCTTTCAAGGTGACCAATAGTTGATTTTCACCTCTCCTGCACTTTCCATGACTGCTTTACCCTTTATCTTATATAAAAATGATTTCAATTCCGAAGACTTCACAAAGTCGTTATCTATCACAAAATCTTTGCAGGCTAGTTGTCTTGGATCCCCTTCAATTGGCACCTCTTCCTTTGGATCCCTAACAGGAGACACATGTTCTTCAATAATCATTTTAGGGAGCTTCTCAAAAGATATTTCATTATCACTTGATGATTCTTCATTGCTAGATGATGATACATCAATCCTCTATGCCTCTCTCATCTTCTATTCCATCTCTTTGTTGTTCTTGTCAATGGCCATTTTGGCCTCCTTCTCATCTAGGTTCCTTATCAAATCATCCCTCGCAAATGGGATATGCACATACTCACCAAACTTTTTCTTTCTCCTTGTAGCATTAGTGTATCCTTCAGGGTCAAACCCTTTTCTTGGTGCACCTAGCTTCATGTTGTAATGGGATAATTTATTTAGTGTGAGCTCTTGTCCTTCCTTCCTAGTGATAGTAAATTCACCAATACAAATGGTCCTTGGCATAAAAGCTTGTTTGTCATGCGAGCTCAAGTGTGTGTGATTGGAAATTCCCATTTGTCTAATACTTTCCAAATAGGCTATCATGTTGGGCACTATATTAGGTAACATAAATGGGGATTCTTCAAATTCATAAACCCTTATCATTGTCACATTTGAGAAACAATACCAGTCACCCCAATTATGTTTGATTGTCTCAGGTCCCCCAAAGTTTGCAAGCCTTGGGAACCTTTTGACCTCATATGTGAGTGCAGAGCTGCATGAGTGATCATAAAATTTATATAATTTTTTCACAAAATATTCTTCAAAATGAATATAGCTAGACCTAACAAATCTACAATCCCAGATTGAAGTCCACAATTGGACTGGCAAAGGTTGATTATCATCATCAAACTATTTAATCCTCATCTCCTTGGGATAGATACCAAGTTCTTGGCCATAGAACAATATCATGTGCATTAACAAAGAATGGTGTGGAAGATAAATTCTAGATGGATCCTTCTTAAGAGAAATAAGGTTCAAATCAATCTTCCTAGCAACAAATGTGGCAAAATTAAATTCTCTTGCATTGAGGCATTGAATATCTGTCAAAATTACCATGGGCTCTATCATCATGAAATCTGGAGTATTGAAACCAAGGACCTAGCCAACTGAATAGTATGTATACCTGAGATAGGATTTAAATAGGTTTAATTGGAATCCAAGTCCTTCCTCTACCTCTAGTGGTGCATCGGGATTGAGCATGTGAATGGGTAGCCTCCATCCTGTGAAGGTAGTATCTAGTCTATGGTATTCCCTTACCAAATCTTCAAGAACAATGGGATGATCATAGATCCCAGTTAGAGTGAACACCTCAGAGATTGCTTCTCTTGACACATAGAAATAGGGCTCCCCCTCTTTGTTTCAGATTGCCCTCTTCTTGGGGTCATAATGTTGTGCCAATAACTCTAGTATGTCTACATTGACATAAACATTAGGAACAATGAGTTTTCCTAAATTTAACCTCCATGGGTTGCAAATTGGTTTAGGATTGTCTCGCCTATGATAATGGAACATGAATAGATCATATCCCCTAATGGTGGTGTAAACATCCCGCACCTTGTTGTAATTATCATCTAGTTTCCATTGTGCGGACTTCCTAGGTTTAGGGATTGACCTGGATAATTGATCAAGCAAATCTTGACTCAATTTCCTTTCTTTTGTTTTAGTCTACTCCATTTCTATATTTGTATCCTCTATTTTTTGTTTTTTACCCTTTGTCTTATTGGTTTCCCCTTTATGTCTCTTTCTAGTACTACTATAACTCTCCATTGTATAAACAATTCAACTGATCTTTTGAAGAAATTGTAGGACTGTTCTGAAGACTTAGTTGTTTTGTAGGCTTGCTTGTTCTTGTCACCCTTTTCAGCTCACTCCAGTTTTTCCTTTAGCGTAAGTGGAATAATGTGTTTAGATATGAAACCAACCTAAATATATTTGCAGAGAATATCGTTCATGCACAATAAATATCTCGACCTGTTAATCAATACATAAGTCTTTCCAAAATTTGAATTACTTTTGTTGATGTGTGCTATCTTATTTGTCAATGCCTCTAAATCTGGCGCCACATTGACACGGTTGTCGCTGTAGATAAATATGGTAAAGTTTCAATGTATGTTATAATTGTTTCCCTCATGTCACTTCAATAGAGGTTGCTTCGATAAGCTATTACTCATTTGATCCCTATCTTCATATTAATTGTGTCGAAGACCTTTTGGACAATGCCTATCGACATTACTTTTATAATCGACATCTCTCAAAATTGCATTGTCAACTTCTTTAGTTACTCTGATGAAAGCCTCACCTTTAACTTCATTGATCACCATAAGTTATCCCGATGTTGATTTTCTAGCTGGGGTTGGAATAGCTATTCTGATATTGTTATATCCATGCTCTATCAGAATAAGTTACATAGTCAGAGCACAAACAATTCATGATTCTGATCTCATTATCTATACCAATAAAGACTTTACCTTTAGTTGCCCTTTATCACCATTGGTTATCCTAATTTCGCTTTCTCAGTTATGAACCTGTGATAGGAGTAACTTCCCCGACATTATTTTATTTACTTGTCATCGGAACAACTTCCATTGTCGGAATAAAGTTAACTTGTTATTATGTCTTCAATAGTTATATTGATAAGCTTGTATAATGCTTTATCGGTGAGCCCTTTATTTTCCTTTATTGGGATAAGTTGCATTATCTGGGTAACCTTTTAGACTTGTCCCGATCCTGTTTGTGATCTTGATGGAATTCATATCAGCATAGCTTATTCTGATATCTATATATCGGGGTAGTTCATTTCAACAGTATTATGTTGGATTGCTATTCCGCCTTTGTTAATCATTTTGATAGGCACCCTCAGTTTTTGTTTTGATAGAGCTATTTCGATATAGAAATATGGGAGAAGTTTATTTTGTCGATATCACACAAAATTGTTATTCAGCTTTTGTCAGCTATTTTGATGAGTGGCTACTTGTAAGTTGCTATTAGGGAGTTCTTCATATTCATCAATCATCATCTAAGAGACTGTTCTCTATTGTGATTGTGCTTCATTTTCTCCCACAAATTATTCTTCAAATGAATCATCCATTTCTTGCAACCTTTTCTTTTTTTGCTCCAACTCCTTCATGAAATTTTAAATGTGTGAACAATGGGTCTTGGATACATATAGTTCAGCGGTTTCTTATGAAAGATAATAAGATCGTTGGTAGTGGGATGTTAGGTTTTTAGGTACATCAATTATAAATTAAGGTTGTATACCATGGTAATTAACTAATTATACATCGTTTCTGAATTTTAATTTTGTTTTATACAGTTGGTCGAGAGCAGGATGCACTACTTTTGTACGTCACAAAAAATCTTGATTGGATGACGGTATGGATTGAATGATATCAATAATCTGGTCGTGCATTAACTTGGGAAGGTGTGGCTTCATTGGTTAAAGAATGTCACAACCCTCCTTTATCACCTTTGGATTTAAAATACAAACTCTATTATATTTTTTGATAAACTATTTAAATGATTGAATGAATATTATAAAAGGATAAAATAATAAAACACACACACACACACATGGAAAATATACATTTTTCTTAATTATTTATTTAGTTTTCCTCATCCAATTATGGCACATGTTGTAGGAAGAATAAGAAGCTTCTAGAGGATTCTCCACCACCTTGCATGTAACTCCTCCCACTAAGTCTAATCAATTTGCATGAAGTCCAAAATTGGGAAAGAATTTCTTTTTTTTTATTATTATTAAAATTATAGATAGTGGAATAGAGGGATTTTTCTTATAAATGATATGCAAGTTTCAAAGAAGGGAGTTGATTTTGTTTTGAAGGAAATTTTCCCAAGTTTTTTTTTTGGTAGTCTTATTTTTTTGCAGGAATTTTTAAGTTATTGTTGGAAGATCTCTCTCTAGTTGCCAGGAAGGATCAAGGATAGCTAGAGAATTCAACATCAAGCTTCAATAAACCAGGTTCTCTCCTTTTGTCATATGAGAAATTTATATTATAAAAAAAAAATAGCTTCTAGATCTTCTTTCAAAAGTTTTATTAGAGTGTAAGTCTTTTTCTTCTATTTAGAAGCAATTATTGATAAGTTTCTTCCACATAATGCAAGTAAAAGGTAGTTCTATTAATTTTATTTTCCTTAAGAAATATGCTCATAATCTTGCCCTTTTGTTTTTTTTCCAAAGATTTTAGATCTATGCATTTGAATCTTAATCTTTACTTCTTCCCTCTAATTCATTTCTCTGGAAATCTGAATCTCATTCTTAAAATGAATCTCTCTATGAATATTAGTTATTTTAAATCTCTGAGATTATTTTAAACCTCTATGATTATTTCCTCTATGGTTATTCTAAATCTCTCTCTGGGATTATTTTAAATCGCTGTAGTTATTTTAAATCTCTGGGATTATTTTGAATCTCTGTAGTTATTTTAAATCTCTGTAGTTATTTTAAATCTTTGGGATTATTTTAAATCGCTGTAGTTATTTTAAATCTATGGGATTATTTTGAATCTCTGTAGTTATTTTAAATATCTGTAGTTATTTTAAATCTCTGGGATTATTTTGAATCTTTATAGTTATTTTAAATCTCTGTAGTTATTTTAAATCTCTGGGATTATTTTGAATCTCTGTAGTTATTTTAAATCTCTATAGTTATTTTAAATCTCTGGGATTATTTTAAATCTCTGTAGTTATTTTAAATCTCTGTGATAATTTTGAATCTCCCTGTGAGTTGGTCAAAGACCTCTCTGTGAATATCCGTTGAATAAATCCTCCTGTGGATACTGGAAACGAATCCTGGAAATGAACAATTTTCCCTGTGAAGTCTGGAAATAAACTCCCTCCCTATGAATGTTGGATAAAGCTCTCTCTCCCTCTTTGTAAATGTTAAATTCTTGTTTACTGTGAAAATTAATCTTAAAAAAATTATTTGTTCATCTATTTTATCCATGTTCTTACTTCCTAAATTCTTATATATATATATATATATATATATATATATATATATATATATATATATATATATATATATATATATATATATATATATATATATATATATATATATATATATATATATCATTTTGTAAAGGAATATGAAACTATATATATATATATAAAGTTTATTGCAAATGTTAATATATATATATATATATATATTAATGTCACTTTATAATTATATTTAACTACATTCAAATGTTAATTATATTAATGGTAGCACGGTCTTCGAAAAGTATTGAAGGCATGACAACGTGCAAGGGCGGCGAGTTTTGTAACTGCCGGGGGTAGCGGTACCCCACACTACCCTGCGGTCACTGTCAGTGATCCGCAGGGGAGTGGAGGGGACCATGTTGTCCCCTCAACCCTATGGGACTGCACATGCAGGACCACAAGGGGTGATGGGACCTGTGGTCCCCACTTCCCCCCCCGATTTGCTAAATAAAACAATAAATGAAATTCGCTTTTTTTTGTAGATAGCTTTTTGAAATATATATATACATATTCTTTTTATTGCAATTTAGAATTTTTCTTTTAGTAATTGCGTTGGGATTAAAATTCAATTGCTTAAATCTTATTTTTTTTTATAATTGTAATTTAGGAAATATTAAATTCCTTCCTTAGTATAAATTTTAAGTTGTTGGATTTAACTTAGAAAGGTTTATTGTGTAGTGGATTCACAATTAAGTATCCTTGATAAATTTTACATCCGCAAATTATATTGGATCAAATTTATTTTAATTAAAGTCATTCATTTCATGTAAGATCCATTGGGCACTTAGTTGGCTTTTAGCAACTAATTCACATTAATATGATTTGAATCGAATGCCTAAATTAATCACTATTTTTGGATTGCTTAATTATGCACGCAAGTTACACTATTCTTATATCATGCAAATTACTTATAGATTAACTACATTTATTATCATCTCCATGCAAGTACACAAGCAATTATTAATATGCAAGTTATACTTCAAGTTATGGTTATTCCACATAATTCATCAAGTAGTTATTTCAATCAATTAAAATTATGCACGTTCAATTAGTAATTGTTTTCAAGCATGATGTGTTCATAGCTTCTTAGTTAGAAAACTAAATAAAGGAAGATGGAAACCTAAACCTAGTAGCGTTCGGTATATATGGTGCCTCTGGGTCATGCTTACGGGTAATACCATCCTGTTGAACTATTGCACTTGACGCCTAATAAAGCTACATCAATGACGTCTGTGGCATCGTCCCTATAAATTGTCGGGGAGTAATAAGGGACACTTGGAAGTTAAAATCCAAGGGGCAGGTAACCCCCCTTGGATCGATAATCTAATAAGATAATTTTCAAATGATTTTACATCCATTGAGTTAAACCATAGTAAACCCCCTTTAGGGTTGGTTAAGTAAAAATGCTTTTATGGAATTAATTTTTGAAGAGATATTGTTGTCGATTAGCAATGGGTCAAGGGTGACGCTTGTGATAAGAATTAGGATCTAGTTGTTTTAGGCCACAAGCAATAGGCCATCTTGAGCCTTTTCTTAAGCGCTACCATCGTGGGTAGCAACCGCAGAGAAACTGTCTGGGACATTGACCCTAGAAAGGGTTGCGTACCCATTAATCAGTTTACATCAAACCATAGAATAGAAAATAGAACTACATACTTTACGCCTTGATCTCGTGCCGAAGAGGGTATGTAGGTAGTCTTGGGACGGAGTTGTCCCTCGTACTCAGACATTCGTGGGTGGGGTCTAGGCTTGCTAAAAGAAAGAATGAGTAAGAATCCTATTTTGAAAGATAAGATAATTAAATTGGAAAAAGTAATTCAATGCATACTCAAAATGAATCCCGTATGGATTCGCTTGACTTCTCGAGGCTTTAAGCCAAATTTTGAGGCGGAATTCAAGCTTGTATTATGTTATTTAATTACTCCTAAGGACGGTGACCTTGGTGCACTTCTATTAGAAGAGTGTAGTACTTAGTGAGTGGCTTAAGACCCGAATGGTCCCGATGAGTCTAAGTCTCTGGCTAGAGCACCTCCTATCCCGATTGGATAGATGCCTACCCTGTATGGGTAGATGCCTATCCCATATTAGATAGATGAAATCTTATGTCTCGTATGGACCAATGCCTACCCCGTATGGGTAGATGCCTATCTTGTATTGGATAGATGAAATCTTATGTCCTGTATGGACCAATGCCTAACCCATATGGTTAGATGCTCATCCTGGATGGATGAATGCCTAATCCTAATGGATGGATGCCCAGAGTATGCAATTGAATCAAACACAATGATTAAATTAAACAAAAAAAAAAGAATGGTCAATTTTGTTGGGTTAATTAAGGTGGGTTATTACAAAGAAGCTCATCGTAATGGAGATTCCAATGTTACACCAAGGGAAATTGATTTAGCATATGGTTTAAGAGATAAACAAGTATATATAAATATATTAATCACCTATATTATTTAATTATTTTTAATTATATCAATGTATATATATGTTGAGTTTTTTTTCTTTCCATACATTCGGCTAAGAATATATATGTTTATCAATTGATGATGCAATAATTTTTACATGTTTGACATATTGCAAGTGAAACACCATAAGGCTATGTGGTGCAATGGTCAAAAATTTTAAATCAAAAAGTTGGATGACACAAAGAAAACTTGTGATTCTGGGATAACTACAGTCTTTCAGGTGACTAATGTTTCATCTAGAAGCAACATACATCCAGAATTCTCATAAAATCGATACTATGGGATTTTGGATGATATACTTGAGTGTGACTTTAAGTCCTTCAAATTAGTTTTGTTCGTCATCCAGTGGTAGAGGCTACAATTGAATGAAAATGATCCTGAGAGAACTTTTATTGAACATGATAATGAATTTACCATGGTTAATACAAGGTCGATCAAGAGAGCTGGAAATTATCCCTATGTTCTTCCAAGCCAATGTGAGCATGTATTTTACTCAAAGGTTCCAAGTAAACTGGGTTGGTCATTTGTTGTTAGACATGATCCAAGAGGAAGGCTAATAAAGTATAATATGGTGGAAGAAGAAGATACTGAAGAACTAGAAGATGATGTAGATGATGATAAGGATCAACAGTTAGTTGATGATGTGCCTGACGAAGATGTCGAAGAAGAGGAACTAGATCATGATGATGCAGGAGTTAATGTTCATTAAGATGATATCTCTGTGGATTATGACATTATCAAAAATGATATCAATGATGATGATGATGATATGACCAGTCCTTACAATGTCGAATATGAATTGGATGATTCAGACAAAGAGTCAGATGAAGAAGATCAATGGCATTGAAATATATCAGTTAAGCTATTATATTAGCTATTTGATATTTATTTCTTGATAGAAATATATTTGACTTATATTGTTACATAGTTAGTTCATGATGGTTTTAATTTTTATTCCATTACATAATTAATTCATGATGTACTTTTTAATGTTGTTAATTCATGTTGTTACAACTATTGTAGCTCTCCTAGAAATTTCCATATGATCAAATCTTAATTAATATATGACTATTTATGATTAGATATTATTTGATCATATCTTTGGTTATTTCATTCCCAAAAATTAGCATTTCCTCATGTTAACCCCACATAGTGACATGTGAATGGGGCCAACATTGATTTTTTTTCATTTTGTGCTTGTATAGAGTGAAACTTGACATGGTTAGCCTAGATGCATGGGTTGATGATATGGGAGGGTTTCGAGACTCAAACATGAGGTCATTCTATATAAAGGCATCTCAAACCTTCCTAATAATACAAGTTACCTTATTCTTCATCTCTTTCATATATTGTTCTTAGCATTTCTCTGGTTAATGGTTTCAAAAGATGAGGCTCTCTAAACCTCACCTTGGATATATTACACATCAATTTGTGCATTTTTATTAGCAATGAATAATTAGATGATCTTTAAAAATCTCATTGAATATAAATATGATAATAGGAAGCTAAAAAATGAGTATATTTTGTTTATGGAACCTAAACCACAGAGTTTGTCACTCTAATGCTAAACCAAGTCAAATTAACAACTAACACCTATTGGAAAAGTCAAAACATGCCTTTCTTTCAAATTCACAAGAACGTATAGACATTTTCAAACCACACATGCATGTTATGAAAGTGTATGGTAATCCTACTTATAGTGGAACTTCACATGATAAGCTAACCAATGGCACTATATTGGATGATAAACTCACCTATGAAATTAATTTAAGAGGTAAGGGATGCCTCTTAATGGAATTTTGAGTCTTGGATTAATCCATAGTGCTACAATTAGTTCTAGTGTTCTTCCCTTGGTGTTATATCTATCTCTACAATTTCCCATACTTCACCATTTCATCATCCCTTTTCCCAAGCTATTTGTATCATAATATAAACTTGGTCCAATCTCATTAGCCCCTTAGGTAATTATCTATTTCCTCCAAGTTGAATGGAATATTTTGTACCAATGCATCTATGTTTTCCTACCCTCATGGATCAAGACTTGACATCACCTTAAAAATATTCTTTATGATTAAACATCACATATCATAAGCCTTTTTAAAAAATCACTAGGACTATAGATAATATTCAATCATATCATAGGAAATAAATCATCAAAAAATATAAAGAAAGAGAAAACCAACTATATAAGCTTATCAAGACACCATACAAAAATTATATTTTATAAAAAATAAAATAAACTATATGTTGACATAGCATATATATTTTTTATATAAACCCTAACATACTGCACTAAGGCCCTAATTGGAGAGTTGCACTGAGAACCACTGCATCTAGCCCCTGAGTGGAGAGTTGCGAGACTTCACTAGACAAGTGCTACAAGACCATTGAGTCGAGGAGGAAGACTAGGAACCATTTTGTAGGAGGAAAGACAGAGCGAGAGGTGAGGGAACTTAAAAAGGGAAAATCAACAAAGGGACAATGATTGTAAGTGATTTCCCCCCCCTATTTAGAAATCTTGTTGCAAGTACAATTATTTAGACTTTGTTTGTTCCCATCAAGGTGTTGCATGCTATATTTTGGTCAATTCAAGTCAATGTCCCATTGAAACACTAATGTAATACCTAGTACTGGTGTCTGGTTAGTTTGAAAAAACAAGCTTTGAGATGTTCAATCAGTTGAGTGGCCATTTTTTGCCTGTGAATTGTAGTTTTGGTATTTGTCTTAACATATTTTTTCTACTATAAGATTGAAAGGAATTCTCATCACATAACAGCACATTAAGTTCAGTAGGGTTTAAATTGCTAAACTTTGATGAAATAAATATACATATTGAGGTCCACAATGTATTAGACTGAGCAGTAGTTTGAGGTGTTGGTTCCCAAGTCAACAGATTCTGAGTTCTAAAGAAATTGCCACTAAACTATCAACAAACTCAGAATGGGACTTGGCGAACCAACAAGACTCAATTGAAGACTGAGGTCTTGTACACTTTAGGCTCTGCAAAACCTAAGTGGGTTCCCTTATATAGTGACTGATAAATTTTCAACTCTTTAGACTTATGACACTATAGAACAAAGAAAATTTCTCAATGAAAATATACCAGGAAAATATAGATAAACATTTGGTTATGGCTCTAACCTTGGTTTATGCCATTCTTGTACACATTGAGATTGATTCTAAACTAATAACTACTCCTAATGTAGAAAAGTAAAAGGCATAAATATAAAAGGTGAAATAAGAATGATCCTGAATGGGTAGTATGACCAATGCTTATTCTAAAGGGAATACAAAGTTAAATAGCAAGCTTAATGACAAACATCATCATATTATCAATATTAATACTCAACATTAAACATATAAGACTTCCTTAATATGCTTAAACCGAAAAATACATCCACACCCTCCTCACACTTTCTTACAAATATATTGCAACGCTTAAGACAAAATTTAATTCATTTTCTTGAAATGAAACCCACCAAGAAGACACACATTTCCCACTGGAGAAGACAAGCTAAAAATGGCATTAACACTTTAACTCATACAATATAACAAAAGAGCAAACAATGAATGTTCTCTTTATTTATCTTCAAAATAAGATTGATACATTAATGATAAACTGCTTAGTACAGTAAACCTAAAAAAAGAATAACTGTTGGTGTATTACCCTTAAGATTTCTTAATACTTACAAATCAAAAGTTTTTTTTATTTCTTCTTAGCCCTGAATTCCCTTTTATAACACAAGGGAGAAAAACAGGCTTCAGGCCAGAGAAGAAACATGTCAAAATCCTATTGTACTACCATTTGTACTAAGGCTTTTGTCTTTGATTTTCTGTGTGCGATCTTCTTTAATGCATTAAATGAAGGTGGCTAAGAAGGTATCATCTTGGGAGTTGGGGCTATGGATCTGCAAAAAGTATCCTTAGTTGGGGCTGTGGATCTACAAAAAGTGTCCTTACACTGGTACTTTTATATCTTCTGTTATCAGGGTCAAAAAGTGCAGCTTGGCGCTTGGTGGCAGGTATCTTGGAGACCGATTCTTGATGACTAAATATTCTTTATCAATCTCCCAAAATGGACAAACTGTGCAAAATTTTTAGGAGAAACAAAAATGGGAAGACTTATACTATTCTTCCTCTTCGGTCTGGTCCCCTTCCAAAAAAAAGTACTTTTTATGTGATGTGTCTATTTCATCAACTAGCCAAGCAAAAGCCCTTAGGCCTTGCAACTTACTCATTGCCTCTTGTGTTATATGGGTTGGCACAGTTGCGGCTTCCAAAGTAAATCTATGATACATCAAATCAGCATCCATGATTTTATCACTGATATTATGACATGTATCACTTTGGGCAAGATCTGTAGCCAATTAATTCAAAACTACATTGATGGCATCTTGGAATCCTTGTTTCCATAGGTCCAAGTCTTTTATTTGTCCTTCCCCTATAAAAATAGTAGGAATATCCCACTTTTGTAGCCCTTGGAAGGAGTCAATCATACCCATCAATGCCTTCTTCTCCTCTTCTATGTAAGGAAACTCCTTAATCAATAAATTATATATTTTCCAAGTTATCTTCACAATTTGGGGTGGAGAAGCCACATTATTGACTACCAATGGTCCACTTCCTTTAGAATATGACTTTTTGGTAGCCAAGTAATCCTAATAGGTTAAAAGAATGAAATAATTTCATCCAGATGGCTGAGAAGTTATGATGTCAAAGAATAAGAGGTGTGCACCTCATTCAACTTTTGACTTTATTAGAACAAACAAAATGTCTATTGACTATATATCTCCTCTGGCTAGAGAAACAAAACTTGAGCACAAAGGCCTACTTCCTACTCACTACTTCTTCTTTAGTTATTTTTGACTACTCACTACTTACAACTGTGTAAACATTATGAACATTAAAACACAAAACAATGGAAACAAGAAAGTGGCATTTTAATTTTTAGAAAAAAAGAAAAAAAAAATTGAGAAAAGGAGCTGCATCAATAACTATCTGAGGGGCTCACAATGATCTCGTAGGCCCTTTGACCTGTGAGGGCTTGAGAAATATTTGGGCAGTCTCTACCACAGTCCACATGAGCTTCCCTCTTCGTAATCTCCTCTATCGGCCTCATTTCATTTGGGATCCATAGCTCACCTCGACCCAAACCTCAGTCATTACCTTCCGCAACAACCCCATTTTCATCCACCCCAATATCTCTCCTACCCTATAGACCTTCCTCCATTACAAATTTCCCCAAATTACAGCCTTCCAGTCTTGCCAGGCTTCCCGTGATGTACAGAATAAGGGATATTTTGTGTTTCTCTTTGCATGACTTTGGTTGAATTTTTCCAGCTCCATGGTCTGTAGAATGCAGAATTTCCTCATTTCCCCTCTTGCATCTCTGGACATGTAGTACTAGTGGGCTAAGGGAATATAATCGTGGTCACTGATATTGTCCAACACCGTGTCTATTTCCCCCACAAAGGAGTTCTTGAAGACTATCTGGCACACCTTCTTGGTTCTGGGCTTGCAAACTCCCATCTGGATGCACATTGCTAGAAACATAGATGGGATACTCGAATTCACCCTATACTTGTATGATGCACACACAAATCCTACACCCAGAATCTTCTTCATGGCATGTATAATCAGAGGATGCTTTGGTTCCAAAACCATCAAAAGACACTTCTCCGAAATCTCCCCAAGAAATATCATTTGTTGCTTGGTAGATTCCAACAAAACTAGGGTGTCCATATCTATAGCTATCAAATTGCTCAAATAAAGGGAATTATGTGGTGATAATGCCTTCATTCTTGCTAAATATATAACTCTCGAAGCCAAAAAAGACTATGAGTCGAATTGATTGCCTTTCATTATGAGAAGTTACCTCATCTCGTACCTGAATTAAATCTTGAATGCGACCTTTCTTTATTATTATTCCTTCTTGTGACATCAAAGGTTGTATTTTTTAGCAACAAGTACAAGTCACAGTATCATTTTTTGTGAATTAGTTGGCTTGCCATTTGGGAGGTGTCTCAGATGAATCATTTGTCACATCCAAACGTACCACCTTCCTTGGAACTTGTCCCTCCAAGTACTGCTCAATCCTCATGATAAGTGTCTCCCCTTCAAGATGAATCTTCTTGACCCCCAACCTCCTTGCTAGCTCAATAGCTTTCAAGGTTTCTCAAAATTCAGCTATGTTTTTAGTGGTTTCACCAATATACTCAGCCGATATCCCAATTGTGTGACCTTGTTCATCCCTAGCTATGCAAGCAAAACTTGTTCACTCTTTTTAGACTAATGATCCCATGATTTTGCTGGAAATGATTTTTGTTATAAACATCTAAATGGCATTACATTGGAGATCTTTGGGCCCATCATATGTACATGGTGGAATGCCCAAAATCAAGATTTAAAAGATGAGCTCATTAACCGTTTAGTTGTGTTGTTCGATAATAACAAATTCAACCAAACCAAGGTCCTTAAGAAAGTTGGTACCTATCTAAAGTATGTGATGGACCAATATAGGTCACATTTAGATAACAACAAAAAGTACAAGCATCCCCCCATGATTCCAGAGAGGGAGTGGAAGGACCTCATGTCAGATGGAAAGGAGAAGGTTGAAAATAAAAAAGAAAAGACACCATCGGGCCAAGGAAGGTATGTGATACTATCAATAATGTATTTATATGTTGATTACTCTTTCTTTTTACATAATCTAATGTATTTCAAACTTTTCATAGGCTTCCCGACACATCGAAGGCAACAAAGGCAAGACTAGAAAAATACGGGCAACACAAACTTGGCTCTAATGGTTATATGAAATTAGCCACACAAATTGTGAGTATCAATAAATGAAATATTGCATCCAAATAATAAATTGAAAACAATTTTGGTTTTATCACACCATAGAAGCAAAATTCATGATCTATGCAAAAATGCAGGGCTCTGAATTCAACAAAGTGCCCATAGAAGAGGACCTGATGATTGCCTTGCATCAAGGCTATGGATTTGTGGTTGAACACCTAATACTCTTGACTAGGCAAACACAAGCTTCCACTACATCTGACACATAGGTAAATAAACTCAATGAAGTTTATTTAAAATTGGATACTTGTGCAATCTATTCAATATTAATCTTCACCATAAAGTAATTACGTGCCTATTTATTTTAAATAGGCAAGCAATGATAATATTATTGCACATGACATTGGAATGTAACCTGGTGAGGGTGGAGCACAACCTATAGATGAAAGTCATGGTGTGCATCTCGGTACTGGATGTATTCATGTGCTATACAAAACACAGTATGGATTAATACAATTAAACACCTTTAATTGCAATTGGTGTATTAATTCATGTAACATTTCATGTTTCAACTTTAGAGCATGTATAGCATGATTAGGCTAGACAAGATCAGGAACATGATGTGGCCCATCAAGTAAAGAGGACCACTCTAATATTCTTTTAAACATATTTAATTGCAATTGGTGTATTAATTAATGTAACCTTTCGTATTTCAACTTTAGAGCATGTAGAGCGTGATCAACATGTTGAAAATGATCAAGCTAGACAAGATCGGGAACATGATATGGACAATGTGACAATTAAAGTTCAAGCTCTTCTTGATGATATTGAAAATGGAGAGTTATTGCCAGTGTATAAATGGTTAACTAATTAAAAAATGATTTGAAGTTGTATTTGGCAATTTTTTTAAAACTATTTACACATTGTAAATATGAATAAATTCTATTTTGACACTGTTTTATAGATGTTGTCGGAGAATTATTATTTTTGCATAAATAGTTAACTAAGACTAATTAACAAAATGGACAGTCGATGATGTATGCATTGCATTTTGTTCGTCTGTGTTACTTCTTACATTCTAGAATTCCTTTCAAATACTTTGAATGATTTATTCAACCATTTATTTTTAAACTCGCCACTAACAAACTCTTTATTATTATTTATGAATATTAGATATTTTCATAATTTGATATCTCTTGGCTTATCTTACTTATATTTTTTAAAATATAGGTATGCTAGTAATACTAATTTTTGGACGACATTAAAAGACTTTGTTGATTATAAAAGTATATGAATTTAAATGTAAAAAAATGCAGAGAATGGAAACAATTTTTGCAACACATATTGTTATGTAGTAGTGAATTCAAAGAATCAACTTACCCTCAACCCTATATTTGTTAGTATATGAAGCTAAGAAAAAGCTATAAATAAAATAATAATTTTTACTATTAGCATATATCAATTTGGATAGAGTTGTAGATCTCTTCCCTTTTAAAACACATAAAACAATATTGGGTAGATAATCGACATCTTTCATTTCCATAGTGAGTAATTTCTCTCCATAGAAACTAGGTTGGAGTGCATAAATAAATCCAACATATGGACAACTATCTCTATTATGAACTAGTTTGGTTTGTGACCTTTCCCCTCCCTAATCTTGTCTAATTATTTTGAAGAGACCAAAGTTCGTAACTAAACTATAGTTCATTCAACCCATTGGCTACCTTGGTTGATGAAACTTTTCAACAAAAGCACTAAAACAATAGTTTGAGAAGATGACTCAAAGTATCTAGGTGATAGGTAAGGTGATGACAATTTTTAGTAATTTATGATTTTGGGTTTATTTTACAACTTTAGAATATTTGTCAAAATGATCAAATTTTTATTAAAATTATTAACTATGTTGCCAAATTTAAATGTCAAAATTATAAGTTTTTTTTGGATAATTCTAAATAATCAATAATATATAATATATAATATATAATATATAATTTAAATTTAATTTTTAATTAATAATTTAATATTATTTACAATCAAAATTGATATTTTTAATAATTATTGATTGTGGAAAAGTCTTTAAAACAATAAAATTAATTAATACAAAATTTAAATTATACTTATTATTATAAAATCTTATAAAAAATAATTAGAGTTTTACTTTTTAATTTAAATTTTTTTAAAATAAATTTATTAAAAAATAATTATTCATAAATTATTCTTGATTTTTAATTAATAATTTAATTTGCTTAAAAATAATTTTTTATTTTAAATAATTATTGTCTTCCTAAGTGTCTTTAAAACAATTAAATTAATTCTTATTTTTTAAATTAATTCTTACAAAATATAAATTATAATTTATGATTAATTTTATTTTTTAAATTAAAATTGAAAAATGAATTTAATTTTTTTTATAATAGTAATACTAATAATTATGTCGAGAGACATCTACAATGACATACAAACATACGTAAACTAAAAATTGATAAATGACAGGTAAACTCTCTTGAATATGCCAGATAGTATATATTCCATCAAGGATGCCCCACATATTTTATGGATTTTACTAATACAAATTAAATAAAAAAAATTGTTGAATAAAAACTGCTATCAATTTGAATTATTATAGGTATTAATATACAATCTTGAAAACTCTTGGCAATTTTTAAAAAGATCTCTTCAAATTTTGTAAACCCTTGATATTAGCTACCTGCTCATGATAATGATTGTTAACAGAATGTTTACATCTTATTCATTTCCTTGGCTTTCAGTTGAAATGCATCACTAGGAGGATTTTGCAAGAAATATGCCCAATGTCAATCTACGTAATTTAATGTCAGACCTTTAATTTAATTTATTAAATGTTTTGGCAGACTTCTCGTTTACAAATTCATTTCCAAATTACTTGCCTTTCACAGTTTGCAATTTATTTTGATCGTATTTCTACACCATCAATTTATTTTGATCGTATTTCTACACCATTAATATTATTGAAATCAGATAAAACTCAAATCAAGTCATGCTCAGTGCTCCTGTCCATGAAGTGAATGGTCATATATTAAAATAATGGAGTGACAATTACGCCATCAATTAAATTGGCTGCACTGAAAGTGTTTTCACATTAAGCTACAATTCTTTCTTTCAAAATTCATTAGCTGCCCAGCACACATAATAATGGTTAATGATATTTCCATTTCATTCTCTCTCTACTACATCATCTTAACTATCATAATACCAATCACAGGCATAATGAGCATCATGGTCGAACCAATTGCCAAGGCAGAACCAGCAAAACTCAAAGCAACATGGAAATACACAAGTCATATGCCTGCAACCTCCACCTTTCTCAATGGCAGAATTACACTTGGGGCAACGCTTTGTGTTAACCAACTTCCAGTTTTCTGTTTTCCCAAAATCATAGTTCTCCAACATACTCTTTTTTGCAATCTCACAATCTACTAGACCATGAGCTTCCTCTAAACAGTTCCAACAAAACTCATAACAGCATTCACAAGTAACCTCATATGACCCTGACCCACTTCCATGATTACCCACTTCAACAGCATACTCACAGCATACTCACAACCAGGGGCTGGACACCATTTGATTGTTTTCTTGCTTTCAACATACGACCTAACAAGGTACTGTCTGTACATTTTTAGATAACGTTCCTCACAAGAAACCAATAAAGAAAGAACCATTTCTTGACCTAGAGAACATTTACAAAATGGTTCAAGGCATTTCAGTCTGAGACATCTTGCTCCTGCTTGATCTATTATTTCTTGAATCCAGTTTAGCCAACACCCAATACAAAAATAATGCCTACAAGTGCCTCCTCTCATTCCATTGATGCTAAAACTATCACCGCAAACACCACATTCCATCACTGAATTTGGATCAACCTCTGAAACCCTAGTTTTGAATAGCCCTAAATCTCTTCTTATGTCCTCCTCCTTTACAAGCCACTCATCAATCACCCTCTGGAAATCCCACCCAAAGTGAAGCAAAAGAATAACAGCCTCATCTCTAGAGATGGATAGGATGGAGCAAACACTTAAGGCATATATCTTCCTCCTTCACAACGGTATATATGTTTATCTTCTTCTTTGCCATCCATATTTTCAATCACCAGCGCAAACTCACCCACACTATAAAAACAGAGACAAAATACATTTATTGAAGCAAGATGTCACTAAATTTATAGACCAGTTTTTTAAAAAAAATTATATGGACGACACGTATTTCTAAAGATAGAATTAGCTATTTTTTTACTTCGCCTAATAATAGCTTGAGGTCACGGCTTATAGTAAAGATAAAATAAGACAAAACGTATTTTTAATAAATATTAGTAAAAAAAATTAAGTGGGTAAAAAGCTAAGAATTTTAGTGTAAACAGAAGTTACAGCAATAAAAAGAGTGAGTTAACACAGCCACATAACTGGACTGTACAGTCAAAATTATAAATTTTGGGAGCATCTTTTCTTATTATACTAGTATTTAGTATATCCTAAATATAGGTAAAGAAATATTAATATAAAATAGCTATATAATTTTAAAATTAATGTTATTAATATAAATTAATATGTTTATTTTTAAAAGAGTTATTTAAAATATATTTAAAAAAAATATTTTGAAGGTGGTTATCATTTTTTAAATTTGATTTAATTTTTTTTAATTGTGATTTTTTTTTTAGGAGTTTGTATTGTGTAGATGAGACTTGAAGTTCTTTCTAATTCATTATGAAATTCATTAAATTGACTCAAATTTTCAAAAGTGTAATCAATTTTCTTGCATATTTTGAGTTCTTAGTCAATCTATATAATTTGCATTAAATGATTTAAATGTGGATAGTTCTACTAAGTCTTTACCCTCAGCTGATGAAGCTGGTGTTGTGTGCCCTACTCCCTCTAATGTTTCCTCATGAATTGTTTATCT